>NW_013953229.1:0-2407 GCF_001266775.1 Austrofundulus limnaeus
TATGCATTGCACTCTGCGTTACACTATGCATTGCACTCTGCGTTACACTATGCATTGCACTCTGCGTTACACTATGTATTGCACTCTGTGTTACACTCTGCATTACACTCTGTGTTACACTCTGATTTACACTCTGTGTTACACTCTGTATTACACTGTGTGCTACACTCTGTGTTACAGTGTGTCTGCTACACTCTGTGTTACACTCTGAATTACACTCTGTGTTACACTCTGTGTTACAGTGTGTCTGCTACACTTTGTGTTACACTCTGTATTACAGTGTGTCTGCTACACTTTGTGTTACACTCTGTATTACAGTGTGTCTGCTACACTTTGTGTTACACTCTGTGCTACAGTGTGTCTGCTACACTTCGTCTGCTGCAGGATGTGGTTCTCAGACTGAAAGAGTTAAAGGAAGAAAACGTAGGATTTATTTTCTGCATACCTCAGATCACACTGGATGTATTGTTTGGTGAGATTTTGTTACAGACTAGTTGTTTAAGAGTTAGAGTATGTTTCAGTTTGAATTTTTCCATTTTTATAAGCACTTGTGCATGCAGGTGCACATTTTCCATGAAGTTTATGCACGCTCGTATGACTGAAATGTTGGACGTCCATGGCTGGAGATGTCAAATGCAGCAGCACAATGAAATATTAGGTGGTTCCACTGATTTATGCAGCGATTCAGAGACTTTGACAGGCTGTTTACGTGACTGTTCTTAGGAAACAAAGGTCAAATTTACTGGTTGTACACACACACACACACACACACACACCGAGCTCGTGACCACCCACGTTCACCGCCTGTCACGTCACCTTCATCAAAAACTGAAGTTTAAAAATTCAGCTTTTTGAAAGTTTTGTTTCCAAACTCGAACCKTGAGTTTTACAGGAAATCAGAGTCCCAGTTGGTCAGACTTCTGGTTCCGGAGTTCAACTTGCTGATTTAAATACCAACATGTGGAGAATATAGAAACACATCTTGGAGGAGCTGCACAACACCACTGCACTATGTAAATGTGCGCAAACGTCACAAAGTATAAACTTATTACATAAAAAATACTCAAAATGACTGGAAAAAAACAACACAAAATGCAATAATTTGATTAAAATCTGTGGATTTTCAAAACTTCTGACTTCCAGTGAAAGATAAATAATATGACATCTTGGACGTTCAAACTATACTGTCTTAAGCTGTCAAATTCTTTCACTTTCAAGCCTGGACTCAATCCCTTCTTCCCTTCAGAGGAAGTGGGCCGTCCTGTGAGAGGAAGACTTCCTGTAGCGACTCCCTCTGCAGCGCTGCAGGAAGAGCAGCAGAGCCCAGGCTGAATTAGTGCACCCCCAGGAACCATCCGAGGGATGGATGCCCTTCATTTGGCTGCAGGAGATGTTGAGGAGGGACGTGTTTAATGACGAATGAATCAAACGAACTGTTGATGTGAGAAATCTGCGCCCGAGCTTTGGTTTGGATTAATCTTAGTTTAAATCCGTCTGATTTTAACTTTTAACCACAAGCACACGACTTCAGCCTGAAGGGATATTTAATGGTTTGACATTAAAACCGTGCTTCTAGTCGTTCCAGTATCTATTTTTATTTTCCTTACAGGAACCTTCAGGACTATGAGAGCCTCCTGAAATGTTTTTGATGCTCAGGTTGACATGAGAGGAATTTTCAGAGGTCAGCAGGAACCACTGAAGTGGGCAGACTTTGCTGCAGCTGCTTTATTACCCACGTACCCCTCGGGCTGTCTGACGGTGGAACAATGTGGAACCACAAGTCTCGCCTGTCTCCTCCGTCTCTCGTAGCCGGGGGGTAAAGCATCTGTTTCCTATGTGGAGGCACATTATTTCACACACACGCTGCTGTTTACACAACCATCATCTTATCTCCCTGCACCGGACTCGTTACAGATCCATTCTACAAACACACACCTCTGAGGGATTCACAGGTTGTGTGTGTGTGTGCAGCTACAGTGTGGATTGTTTTTATGACACTGAAAGGTAATTTGTCCTTTTATTTCAGTGTCATTTGGCTCTGAGTTCAGTGTTAATGTCCCGATGTTATCGCTCCTGTGTAAACAGAGAGCTCCCTTCTCATCCGGCTGTTCTTCTGATAACATCTCAGCTTTTGTGAGTCACATGTGAGCTGCTGGAGTTTTGTGTATTGAGCTTTCTGAATATTTTTCTGATTAGAAACTGCAAAATACATTTTTATTTACAAGCAGTCCTCAATGCTCTTTGGAGTAATATTGTAATAAAGTAATATTGTTATAAGCCACGGATGGATTGTAACGGTCCGGAATAATAATCACTCCAGGGAGGGATAAAATCATTGGGCCTCATGCAAGAACATGTTCGTATTCTTACCCTAAATTTCTCTTACTTTTGTTCGTACAAAGGGTTC
>NW_013953229.1:6353-9056 GCF_001266775.1 Austrofundulus limnaeus
TGTGTGTGTGTGTGTGTGTGTGTGTGTGTGTTTCATCTCCCGCCCTTCGCTCCTGCTGTGGAGGTCAGATAGCGTTAATGAATCAACAAGCTCCTGAAAGGCAGAGGAAGGATGGAGGGATTTTATCTGGTTTTTAAATATTATGTTGTCCTCGTTTTATGTTTTATGAAAATAATAAATGTTTATTTTCCAGCTGTCCTCAGAGACCCCCGAGCCCCTCACTCTGTCTGTTATCAGTGTTGTGTCAGGTCATGATGAAGGCAGACCCCTCATCACATTTTAACATCACACATGTTGTTTTGTGTCATTCTGTTTTAAAGTGACTGAATGTTCACAGTAGCTAAAAGCTAAAATTCAAAGAACTATAGTTGAAAGTAACAGAATAATAGCTAAAAGCTAAAAGTAACTGAACGCTAGCTAAAAAGCAAGCAATAACTGAATGGTAGCTAAAAGCTAAAATTCAAAGAACTGTAGTTGAAACTAACAGAATAATAGCTAAAAGCTAGCAAATACAGAAGGCAAAATAAAAGCTAAAATTACATAACTGTAGCTAAAGCTAAAATTACATAACTGTAGCTAAAGCTAAAAGTCATAACTGTAGTTAAAAGCTATAAGTCATAGCACTGTAACAGAAGCTAAAAATTACAGAATTGTAGCTAAAACCTAAAATTTACTGAATGGTAGCTAAAATCTATAAGTCACAGAATGGTAGCTAAAGCTAAAATCATCAGAATGAAAGCTAAAAGAATAACTAAAACCTAAAACTAACAGAATGATAGCTAAAAACTATAAGTCACAGAATGGTAGGTAAAAGCCACAGAACCTTAGCTACAAGTCACAGAATTATAGCTAAAAGCTAAAAATCACAGCATTGTAGCTAAAAGCAGCARAATGGTAGCTAAAGGCCACAGCAAAATGGTAGCTAAAAGCTAATTGTAACAGAACAGTAGCTAAAACCTGAAAGCTGTAACTAAAGGCAAAAAATATGACAAGTAACTAAGAGCTAAAATTAGCAGAACAGTAGCTAAGAAAAAAACAGATGACTTGCTAAAAGCAACAAAACTGTAGCTAAAAGTTAAAAGAACTGAAAAACTAATTTTATTTCTGTGGAGAATTCATTTTCAAATCAGAGTAAACAATTATGAAATTATAAAAGTTATAAAATTTCTGAGTGTTTTATGTGCTGCAGAACAGGAACCTGCTGTAAAACAGAAATTATGCTGAGTCAGGCTTGATTTTTAATAATATTTTCCTGTTAAATAAATAAATCAAATCAAATCAAAACCCAGACGTCACAACAAACATCTCCTGAATGAGCCGAACGTTCTGACATAAAGATGAAAGCAGGAAGTTTGTGAGGAAAATAAATGCTGACTCACATAAATGAAAAACAGAGCAAAAACTTGAGTTTTGATACGTTTTATCTAATACTTTATAACTGATTATTTATGGTGTTTATTACATGTATAACACCTGATTAATAACTGTAATGTTAAATATTTAATAGCATTGAAGTGGTCCTAAAGACTGCGTCTTGTAAGAACAGCCAAACGTCTGAGGTGTCTAAATCTGCCTAATCAATCCAACATGGCCKCCTGCCTAAATGTCAGCCTGCAGAGCGCTGATGACCTTTGACCTTCCGTAAATAAACTAACAGCTTTTTAAATATGTGTCAAAATGACGTTAAAGTTTACAGGCTGGCCATCCTCTCAGTGTGGGAGGTGGAATCTGAAACTGGTGCAGCTCGTTTTATTGTTTATTTTTAGCATTTCATGCACACACCTGCTCCTGATTGTCCAATTTGTAGGCGATGTCTAGTGGCCGCAAGGTAGCAGCGAGAGTGTAAACAGACTGATAGCATCTCAGATGAGGTCACTGAGAGAGAGAGAGGGAGAGAGAGAGAGAGAGAGAGACGCAGGGTTCAGAGGAGGAAGCCATTGTTGTGGGTGATGGAACAATCACACATCCAGGCTTGTTTACAGGATAAACAGAGGTGTTTTGTAGCAGAGCAGCTCTGGTGTTAACATCTGAGGTCGAGGATCGTGTGTCTCCGGGTCAAAGGTCAAACCCGACTCTGAAAGTCTGAAAATTCACTTGACGAGGGCGACTGGACACTCGTACATTGTTCACTTCCTGTTTGATCTCTGTCTGCTTTCTTACCTCCTCACTCCTTCCTTTCCTTTTTTAAACACCTCCAATCCAGTTATCTGCTTGGCGCGACTCCAGTTTCCCACAGTTTTATCAGATTTCAAGGAAAAACTAAAAATATCACAACTCCCACCAAACTGCATGGAGCTCCTCTCACTCCAATCACATCATCTCTGATATCACTCACTTCCTGTTCTGCTCACTCTGTTCTCTCTAATTTACTCAGGCTGAATAAAAGAAGTATATTTACTTATTGGAATTTAAACATTTAAATTATATTTTCTTACAGAGATAGATGACAGCAGCTGTATTTCATCGTTTTTAATACATCGCATTAGAAACCGTTGATGGAAACATCTAATAAATAGAAACACCTGACTCTCATTTCCTTCTTCAGAATCAGTTTGTTTGTCATTGTACAGAGCGCAACGAAATACGTTTCAGTACAACCCATCCAAGAGAGACGAGACAAACATTACAGCGGGTAAAATAAGTATTGAACACGTCACCATTTTTCTCAGTAAATATATTACTAGAGGTGCTAATGACATGAAA
>NW_013953229.1:11135-12353 GCF_001266775.1 Austrofundulus limnaeus
GGACTTGCCTGGTAAAATAACAGTAAATAATATATATAATAAAATAAAATAAAAAAAAACTTACATTTGTTGTGGTGGATAACTCAGGATTATGGTAAACTGGTGTGGCTTTCAACAAATAACGTGATCCATAGTCATAGTTTTACCCAATCAGAACAGAGTAGGGCGGGTCCTTCTTTCTGAGCCCAGGTGAAAGCACCACAGCTCCTCCTGTCCTCACCGAGGGTCTGGACATGTTCACATCCCGTCCCCCAAACTGAGCTGTTGAACCTCACAGGACACAATTACATGTCCATGAATTATTGTAGATATGAATGTAGGGTCATTGATTCTGACTCAACAACTTCTATGTTGTTCAGTTTTTTCATTGAATTTACATGATATTAAACCTGTTTATTGGTAACATTAGGTAGAAGCGGGTACCTAATGGTTCTTGAATTTGAGGAAATTAATACTGGAAAGTCCTTGGACGGTCCTTGAATTTGATGTTGACCATGGTGTGGGAACCCTGTTACACTTTGCCTAGCCTCGTTGATTTGCTCCGAACCAGAAGATGGAAACACGTCTGATGAGTATTTAAAAAATTTGCTCAAGATTCTCATTAAAATTAGACGGAAACACGGCTACTGTTGATTTGTTGACCTTAAAAGTCTCACTAGATTCTCAATGGTGAATTCCAATCAGCCRAATTTGTTGGTCATTCTCAAAATTGGCATTAAATTTGGACAGAAACATGGCTACTGCTTCTAACCTCCTCAATTTTACACATTGAGTTAAAACCTGGAGTGGTAGTAGCTGAGCCTCATCTCACCCACATGACGTTTCATAACTTTATATATAAGATTCTCCCAAACAAAAAAGGGATGTTGGTTTAAAACTCCGACACGACAGGCGGTGAAATGTTTGCATTCTTTAAAGAAACACTCTGATTTTATTATATTTGCCACTGCCACCTTCAGAAGTTCTCAGATGATACGGCCATCATAGGATGCATATCAGACGGGAATGATGATGAATACAGGGGGGTCTTCAGTGACTTTGTTGGCTGGTGTGAGACCAACATCTCCAAATCAATGCCAGCAAGACGAAGGAGATGGTCGTAGACCTCAGGAGGAAGTCACCCCCTACAGCACCGGTGAACATGCAGGGAAAAGACATTGAGACAGTGGACTCTTACAAGTACCTGGGTGTTCACCTTAACAACAAGCTGGACTGGAC
>NW_013953229.1:13320-14925 GCF_001266775.1 Austrofundulus limnaeus
GATGGGGCCCTTGAATATTGTTGCCCAGGGTACAGCGAAGTGTTAATCCGGCCCTGCTCCCAAGTAGGGACTTGTCTCTGGAAAGCCTCGATAAAAGACGCCGACGTCTCCTCTGATGATGAGCGCTAGTGTCGTGGTAGCAACATGCTATGTGTTTACATCCATCGCTGCCATGTTTGTAATGACTTATCATGAGAACAAACGTATTCACGTGACTTTAATAGCATTTCGTACTTAATGGAAACACTGCAGTTGCAAAACTGTGTTTTTTCAACATTAACAGAATATCGACTAAGTTTTGCGCACATTTGCAGTGGAAACACAGCTACAGATATGATAGCTTCATTAAAATAATTTAGTGTTCTTGTATTAAGAATAAATATTCTTTCTATGTAAAAATTCCATTTGAATGTTTCTGTTAATGCGTTGGTTTGGTCTTAAATGTCGTTCCTAATGGTCTTAAAATGTCTTTAAAAGGTCTTAAATGTAACTTACTGAAACCTGCATGAACCCTGAATAAAGTCTTCTTCTCTGCAGCCAAACTTCTGTAAGTTTTCACTTCATTATTGCTGCATGAATGGATCCACGGCAGCAGAAAGAGGTTGCAGTGAAACACTCAGCCGTGGACAGTTCATCACGTAGCACGCTGAATATTTCCTGCTATATACTTGACCTTAACATGCATGTTGCTGTTTTTTTTCTGCATGTATCTGATTGCCGGTCATTGTGTCTGAGACTATACACTTATCAGCCGTAAAGGGTGCAGTTGACAGCCTGGGGCTGCTTATTGTACGTTTTCAGGCTGCTGGAAGCGAGCCAGCGCGCCTCTTTAAGACTCATGGTGGATGTATCCTGTCTGGAACCGGAGCTAACGGTTCTAATGCTCCTTTAATGGCCAGGGAGGGGTTTGGGTCGCAGCGCTTTACTTTGCTGAAGTTGTGTGTGAAGAAGTTTAAGAAGTTTGCTCTTCAGATAAGAGGAGCTGAATCACAAAGTGTCTCGAGCGTTAGGAGGTATCCCTCTTATCACTGTCTCAGGGGGGAGGCAGCTTCTCCTGGTGGAGGGTTAGAGTTACCCCAGAGTGTTGTGCCTGAGATTAGCCATCAAACTGTTGGTTAAAAGCCAGTAGCCCCCCCGCCCCACCACATGCTGAGATTAGGGCTGCGATCCAGCTGAGTGACAGCAGGGGATTAGTCAGGAGGCCCCCGCTGACGGGCTGCTGAGGGTAGAGAGCAGCGCTGGTTACACACCTGGTGCCTCTATTCTTCCAGCATGTCGGCTCATTCATTCAGGGTCTTAACCCCGAGCCCCCCGCCGACGAGTCCCGCACAGAGTGACGGAGTCGACACGGACCTGTCGGGACGTCGACGGGCCTCCGGGTGTTTGAGTGTTGATGTGGAGCGTCAGGCTGAAGATACGTGTAGAGGAGAGGTGGAGTAAACATGTCAAATCTGTTCTTCCTGAACCTTTTCTGCATCAAAACCTTCAGCTGCTTCACAGAACTCCAGCTGTGACTTCTGCTTCTTCAGCTGTTTCTGTGATGTTTAGCTGTTTTGGACACTTTTGTTCTCATTGAAAATGAATGGAGCTGTTTTCTACAATCTT
>NW_013953229.1:16414-17724 GCF_001266775.1 Austrofundulus limnaeus
GTATATCAGTGTTAATTTTAGCTTCATTGCGATTATTTTTTGCCAGTTTAGTCTTTTCATGCTTTTTAGCTATAATTCTTCTCTTTTCAGTTATTCTACTAATTTAATTTGTTGCGCTTCCATCAGTTTTTATTGCTTATTTAAGCTTTTTTTGCTTTTTCAGTTTTATGGTGATAACTTTAGCTACTTCTTTCAACCTCTAAAACAGGGCCTCTCTGCTTCTTTGTGCTAGATTCAGCTTATTCAGCTACTTTTTAGCTATTTTTCTGATAATTTCAGAATTTTGACTATTTTTAGCTTTTTTTTCATGCTTTTTTAGATCTTATTTCTCTTTTTAGTTATTCTGCTACTTTAATTTGTTCTGCTTCTACCAGCTTTGGTTGCTTATTTAAGATTTTTAGGCTTTTTTCAGTTGTTTTCTGTTGTTGAATCTATTTTTTTAGCAAATTTTAGCCTTTTTCTGCTAAATCTAAACTTTTTGATAACTTTAGCTACTATTTTCAGCCTCTTAATTCAGCAAACAACATCTCTCTGAGTCTTTGTATTAGATTCAGCTTATTCAATAACTTTTTAGCCAATTTTCTGATCATTTCAGATATAATTTGCAACAAATTGCAAAATTTTTGTTCATCTTTTTTTCCGCAAATATCTATTAGCATTGAGCATTTACAGAAAATACTAAATTTGGAAAATAAAGTTATATTTAGTCCAAATGATTAAAAAAAGTTTCTCTGTGTTAAACCTGTTCCACCTGGTTGTGTTTCAGGTAAATGAGCTCACAGGATGCTGTGGACGACGTTAGCATCCAGCTGTCATTGAGCTGTGAGACAAATGTCTTTAAGACAAGAACTTCATCTAAACTTTACCAAACTGTGCTGCGACCGTACCTGTGGTGACACATCTCAAGGTGTTGAAGTAACAGCTAAATAAAAACAGCAGCTAAAGGTCTGCAGATTCAAACAGCAGCTAAATATCTGCAGATTAAAACAGCTGCTAAATGTCTGCAGATTAAAACAGCAGCTAAAGGTCTGCAGATTAAAACAGCAGCTAAATGTCTGCAGATTAAAACAGCAGCTAAAAGTCTGCAGATTAAAACAGCAGCTAAAGGTCTGCAGATTAAAACAGCAGCTAAAAGTTTGCAGATTAAAACAGCAGCTAAAAGTCTGCAGATTAAAAAGAAGCTAAAAGTCTGCAGATTAAAACAGCAGCTAAATGTCTGCAGATTAAAACAGCAGCTAAATGTCTGCAGATTAAAACAGCAGCTAAATGTCTGCAGATTAAAACAGCAGCTAAAGGTCTGCAGATTAAAA
>NW_013953229.1:18825-26285 GCF_001266775.1 Austrofundulus limnaeus
TCTGCAGATTAAAACAGCAGCTAAATGTCTGCAGATTAAAACAGCAGCTAAATATCTGCAGATTAAAACAGCAGCTAAAAGTCTGCAGATTAAAACAGCAGCTAAAAGTCTGCAGATTAAAACAGCTGCTAAAGGTCTGCAGAATAAAACAGCAGCTAAATATCTGCAGATTAAAACAGCAGCTAAAGGTCTGCAGATTAAAACAGCAGCTGCTGTAAATTAGACAAAATGTGAGACACTAATTTAAATTTGTTTATTTTAAAGTTTTAATCATAAACACCAGAGAGAGCTTCTTCAGGATTTATCGTGACTGAAAAGTGTTTGACCTTTAACCCGTGCAGACAGGAAGTAGCTCCGGGCTCACCTCACCTGTCCTCAGGTGTGTCCCTCTGAGCTTACAGCTGTTGTGTCGGATGGTTTGTGTGGCGTTACCTCCGGCTGCGAGCTGATGAACGTGTAGTTTATCATTACCTCTGTCGGCGCCTGTGCTCGACAGWGAGCAGGAGGGATCGACCGGCGGAGGTCAGGAGGGGTTAAAACCCACAGGTGCACAGCGGCGGCGCACGTCTCTCACTGTGAGAATCTGTCTGCGGGGGGGCCGCAGAGGCGACAGGTGTTTTCATCAGAGCCGTTACCTGACRTGACGCAACGCCAGGGGAAATCAGAAATGACTACGACGACGGCCTTTTTCCACCAACAGACGCACGGCGTGAACCGCCGAGGTTTAGCGTTTTCAAACGGTCGTTCCAGACGAGCTGCTGGGTTTTTGTCAACGCTCAGGTTTCTGATTGGTTCTGTTATTTAAAGGTTTTCTCTTTTCTTGTGTTTGTTATATTAGGACACTAAATAAAAAAAACCTGCACAGAAAATCTGTAACGGAGGAGACGAATGGTTTGCGTGCAGTGTGTGTTTGTGCGTGTCTGCTCGGCTGCCTGCACAGCTTGTATTCTGACATGGGAGGTCGGATACACGATATGCCCGGCATGCAGGTGACAATAAAGACCTGATGTCATCTTGGAACCATCTTCAGCAGCACCTTCCATTGATCTGTCCTTTAAAGGGCGAGGGAAGACATTCCAGTGAAGCTGATGACGTTCGTCCTGATGGGTTTTAATAGAAAAAATAAAAACACCTGCTGACACTTCTTCTTCCTGAAGCCTTGAATTTAGACAGAAAACAGATTTTTAGACGTTTGTTTGTGCTGCATGTGCGTTCCYTTTAGTTGTGTCTTTTATTTTTGGCGTGCATGTTGGCGCTTGCGCTCGTCTGWGTTAATGCAGGTTAGCTGTCATGCTGCCAAGTTCAGGTGTCGCCGCAGGGCATCAACTGCTGTGGGTTGATTGACAGCTCCGTGGTTTCTGTCCAAACTCTTCATTCCAAGGAGGAAGAGGACGGCTGATGAAGCTGTCATTCAGTCTGTCTTTGCGTCTCCTTGTCCTGTCGAGGTGAACACACACTTTGTGGCGTTGTCGTTCGTTCGTCGCACTCCTGTCGTAACTTATTTCCAACCACTCGTCCTCGTTCTTTCCTTTCCTCGGCCTGTCTTCACCGTGCTCGCCATGTTTGGAGCGGTGCCCGGCTGGCCTCCCTGCAGCAAAAGAAAAATCCCCGTTTCCGTTTTTCACACTCTCTGAATCCGAAGGCATCTTTGGAAAAAAAGATCGTCATCCTTTTTGGCCTTGTTTTCAGTCTCTCTCCTTCAGTCCGAGACTTTTAAATCCAGTAATCTCTTTCTGTTTTCACCTGAGGCGTCCTCATTTCTGTGCTGCTGGGATTCATCTCTGTTAGAAATGATTTTGTTCTTTTATTTGCTGCTAATGAACCACCTGAGATCTCTTGAACACGTTTTATAAACTGAGTGAGTCATCATTTTTATTAGCTTTGCAAAATAGTTTTAAAAGCGAACATTWGTTGACTGATGAGTGAACTAATGAGAGATTAACCCATGGCTACAGACTGGGTCCAGATTTTGAGACCAGGCCTAACTGGTCTAGGTGGGCCGGGTCCTTGCATTAACAACACAACTGCTTGAAACTTGTTTGAAATTAATACAATTTTTTTTGTAAAAAGGAGCAGATATAAGATTTCTTCCTTCAAGTTTATTCAAGTTTATTTACAGCATATAGCACCAAGTCCCAACATACGTTGTCTCAGGACACTGTACATAAAAAGAACAATGTAAAGAAGAAAGCAGCAGATTGTGTTGAATCACTTCATCACAGTCTCCCATCCTGAGCAAACAGTGGAGAGGAGAAACTCCCTGCTAATCAGGAAGAAACCTCCAGCAGAACCAGGCTCAGGACAGGAGACCATCTGCCTTTCTTCTTCTGCTGCCTTTCATTTAATTTGATTTGTATTGTTTTGTTGTATGTAATGTGTTTTGTTTCATTTTTTTAAATGAAATTAAGAAATACTATAATAACTAGACATGGGTTTTTACGATGTAAAAACAAGTGTGCATTGCCATGTAGCATGTCATTGCAACATGGCTTTGCCTGCAGCATTGGACTTGCAGAGTGAACTGTGACCAAGTTCAAATGTGTTTTCTATACCAGTTTGTACTTGTCAAGTCAGAAGGTGTTTGTAATTATGGTAATTGTGTAACAATATGAAGTTTGTAGTGATTTTTTGCTAAAGTTGCTATAGCTGGGTTTTGAATCCAGATCTCCCACATGAAAGCCCCCGTCAGGTTCTGATTCTTAATTGTCAGGTTCTGATGGTTACCTGTCAGGTTCTGATGGTTAACCATGAGACCATTGGAGCTGTGGCAGATGGTACTGCCAAGGGTTGGTTTGTATGTATGCAGAAAGAGGCCACATCGCCAATGCAGTTGTTGACACAGAACTGCATAATATTACAACAATAGAGTAATATTAGGACAAGATTTTAGTAAAACATCAAAATACAATCATTTAAGTATTGCAATCACTGAACTACTGAGTTTAAATATTATTAAACTATGGTTCAGTACTGAGTATATACAGCAAGGGGCATTATTGGACCAATACAAGGCTCCATTGACTGGCATTATATGATTTTAAACATTAATATTTCAAAAACTATAAGTTGTACAGGCACCAAAAGGCATAGCCATCATTTGGCACAGGGGCTTTACAGATATAAATTGCAATGGCAGCTCTAGRACAAAGTATGTGGGAGGAGAAGCATGCCAAAGTGGAGATGACTTGAATTGGAAACGAATCACAATAGTGTGCATTGCATTGGCAATGCACACTGATAATTAAAATAACAATAGTAATAAAAAACTTTTAATTTTTATACCGCCAGATTTTTATTTAAAACTGTACTCCTTTCTCTCACTTCRTCCGCCATTATGAGCAGAAAAAAATCTCTGGTTGCAATGCATTCAGGGATATGTTGGACCGAGAAGGACCCATCGGACTCGTCCCTCAAATTGGGGGGAAAAGGACGCATTTGTCGGCTGCRCGTGGACAGCTTCCGGCACAGTGCTGTGACGTAAGCAGCCGACAGATTCGTCCCTCGGAGGAGGCAGGATGTGGACACAGCCACGGTCATTAAATAAAAACTTCACTGTAAGGGTTCAGCTCAGGTGCCTCAGGCTAACTCTCAGGCCCAGTCTGACATCTGAATCTAAACTGGGTTGTGAATTAGAACAAACACAGCAGGTAAATCTACAACAGAGAGGCTGAAATGTGGGTCTAAATATCTCTGATCGGGTCACAGAGAGTTATAGCTGCTGAAGATGTTTTTACGAGCTGCTGAATAACAAGGTGCACTTAGTTTTTTACACACAGCTTTAGTATTTTGTCTGAGTTTGTCTTAATTAAGCACTAATGATACACTGCCTGGCCCAAAAACCAACTGTCCACCTGGGTTTAACCTTTGAATCCCCAAGGGGTTTTCTTGATGTTTTTGCTCAAAACACCATGCTGAACTGTAACTGAGTTTATCTCAGGATTTACAAACTCTACTTAAACAATCCTGGTATCAAAATAAAACAACTCTTGGGAGATTTCATCAGAAGTGTCAGTATTAAAACAGCTTCTGTGGTTTTAGAAATATTGAAGATGGAACATTTTTTTCACTCTCACGTGAATAAGTTTTTTAATTATACAGTATATTTAAAACCATACTAAAAATTCTTGGAAACCATAAATCCACTTGTGGACATCACCTGTACAAAGATTTATGCTGCTAAAATGAACTGGAGCAAAGTTACAGAGGTTTTAGTAAAGAAATAATTTAGTGTTTTGTCATTCTGCACAGGACAGACCATGATGGTACCATTATTAAATGTTAAGAAATGTTAAGTTTTAATTGCAAAAGTTATTTATTTGTTCCTTACCTGCCTTAAAAGACTTGTTATTGAATGTTTGTTCTTTTGAAAAAGTATCCAAACATTTATTTTTCACCATATATATTATATAAAATAATGAGAAATTATGTTTGACTTCACTTGGATCATAATCACTCCAAATCAAATGAAAAAAAAAAGTTCTACTTTATTACACATTTAGGTATCTACTTTGACTTGCTTTAAGAAATTGTATTAAATTTTTCCTTTACAGATTTGTTGTAATATTTACAGATTTGCAAAAATCCCGTTTTGTACAGTTTGCTTACTTTCTGATTCAACTGCTTGACATTTGAACTGTGTTTGGATGTAAAAATAGTAAAATTTTAGCCAAGATTCTTAGGTTTATTTTAATATCAAACATGTCCAGGTTCAACTGACAGATCTTAAGTTAAAAGAAGTTAAAAGAAATAGAAAACGGAAAAAAGCTTTTTCGCCCCCGGTACCGGGGCCTTGGGGCTCAAGAGGGTAACTCAGGTCTATGATGTGGGGTTCTGGTCAGGTCCAGGTTCAGGTGCTCACAGAATGACCTGAATACACTGAATCACCAGGTGATTCCATCAATGATTGTTTCTTCCCTGATGGCACAGCCATATTCCAAGATGACAACGCCAGGATTCATGGGGCTTTTATTGTGAAAGAGTGGTTCAGGAAGCGTGAGACATTTTCACACATGGACTGGCTCCACAGAGTCCAGTGAGAGTCTTCAGGATGTGCTGGTCGGACTCGACCATCATCGGTTCAAGATTCAAAGTGTTTATTGTAGGGTTGGGCAYAATCGTATCGTCTGCAATTAATCATCAGAAAAACATTAATCAATTAATTTTTGGCACTTGACCATTAATACGATTCATGCCACCAGGCAGACTGACCGCTTGGTGCTCCTTTCTGATTCAAATATGACCAATATTTAAAAAAATTGTGTAATTTATTTATCTATCAACACAATTTAAAGTTTGATGTACAGCCTGAAGTCTGTAATTTTGACACAATTTGGAACAGATTTTTACGAAGAGCCAATTTTCTCCCTATAAATTGGTTACATGACTTGGATACAAGGGTGTCCAGGGACTCCAGGGAATTAATCGTCAAATGAATCRTTATTGGCCAAATACCGCAATTAATCGTGATTAATTTTTTTTCCAATATTGCCCACCCCTAGTTTATTGTTATTTACACAGATGAAACATGTTTCCTTGAGCAATGAAATTCTTACTTTGCCGTCCACAGTGAATGCTAAGAGACAACCAGACGAAGAAAAGAGCACTTAAGGGAAACTAAGAAAG
Organism: Austrofundulus limnaeus; assembly: GCF_001266775.1. Taxonomy (NCBI): domain Eukaryota; kingdom Metazoa; phylum Chordata; class Actinopteri; order Cyprinodontiformes; family Rivulidae; genus Austrofundulus; species Austrofundulus limnaeus. The sequence continues at coordinate 24,448 of NW_013953229.1, forward strand.
TAATAAAGGATAAAGGATAAAAGACCAAAAAGCTCAATGCAAGATCTTAAAAAAAATTAATGCAACACTGGATAGAAATAAACCTGGTGACGTCGCAGCAGCTTATCCAAATAATTGATTTGATTTGATTTGATTTATTGATTTAACAGGAAAAGATTATTAAAAATCAAGCCTGACTCATTGCTGTTTTACAGCAGGTTCCTGTTCTGCAGCACATAAAACACTCAGAAWTACAGCATCACAATCACATCATTATACACTATAGACACAAAGACAACAAGCATACCAATGCTGCAGAGAATGAGTGTCGTATGGTCCAACCAAATATTAGTGTTTGATTGATTTATTTATTTTTATGTCCATGCAGTGTATATTTAGTTTACACCGTTTGCATTAAAAGCCTGCGTGAAATTATTCCTTCATGACTTTATGATGTCRTCTTTGGTTTATCGACACACTGGAGAGATTCTCATCGGTGCTGGATCAGTACCTCGGCAGTAGCACCTTTTTGTTCCACTTCCAGCATGGAGGTGTTTGTTTTCATCTCAAGCGATTTGTAATTGATTCGATGGTTTTACGGTTTAAAAACAAAAAAGGAAAACGATAAGAAATCCAACCAAACAATCCAAGATAATCCAAGCCAAACCTAAATAAACAACTGTTGCTTTATCACCCCCAACCCACCTGCTCACACTTCACAGGTGGGAGTATTCTTCTTTATTTTTTTATTTTTATTTTGGAGCTGTGCTTTGATTGATGGAAGGGAATTATCAGCCACGGTTCCCATGTATTAAATGTAAAATAGACTTTGTTAGAGTCACGAACCTGCATTCCCTGCAGTGCAGTCATGTGCTGTCGATACAGGAACGTTTATCCTTTTGTTTTAAACGAGTTCTCAAACAAGTTTATTCTTGTGCGGGAACAARCAAGTGTGAATGGAAGGAGTGCTACATACCACCAGTTCTGCATTTGGGTTGTGTTGCATGTAGGAAACATAAAAAAAAATAAAAATAAATAAAACATTTGTAAACTGCAGGTTAGGTTTTATCTGTGTGCATGCAAAGTGTGCAACTTCAGTTTGGCTTCTTATGTTCTAAAGATGCAATTAAACCAGAAAATGCAACTATTTTTAATGTTTTTGCACTTTTTTCTCCTCCTAACTTAACTTATACCAGAATATATCAGACTTTACCTAAGCCGGTTTGTTTTTTCTTCCTTTTACACCTGAGAGGAGGCAAGAATCAAACTCTCCCACATCAGTCCCTAAAAATATCTTTGTTGACATACCGCGCCTCCTCACCTGTCAACCCTGTGTCCCCCGGGTGCAAAATGCAAAACTGCCGTCTGCAAACTTCCTCGTTACCTCACATGGCTGTCATTCCAGCAGCTTAACGAATTCACCAGCTCCACTCTCAGGTACGCAGCTCCCGTACGTCATCGGTCATGTCATCACTTGAGAGGAGCTCAGACAATGGCTGCAGTGATCTGCCGAATAAAGACGCTAAGTGTTGCGGTTTGGTTTTTATGGCAGTTGGCAGCAGAGGAGACCCACCTGCTGAGGTAATCAGGGAGACAAACACATACCTGACTGATGTAGTTACTAAATAATGTTTGGCACTGTCAAGGCTTAGCCGAACCTCAGAGACAATTGCACTCTTGTGTACTCTTGACACCGTTCGATATTAATAATAATCCTGAACGCATTCCTCGCAGCGTTAAAATGAACTGTTGTGACCTGCCGCCACGGCTGCCATCGGAGAGCTCACAGAAGCAAACTTTGTTTCACACGTGATTTATTTATTTATTTATTTATTTATTTATTTATTTATTTTATTCAT
>NW_013953229.1:26305-32037 GCF_001266775.1 Austrofundulus limnaeus
TTGCTAAAGAGAAAAGAAACAAAAAGCAAAAGGTCTAAAAAACAAGGTCTGTCCAGTTCTGGGGTCTCTTAGTGGCCACCCAACCACCCCTAGCACCTGATTGACCATCCCCAAATACTTGATAAGTTGATGCTGATCTTAGATTATGTATTTATATTTAGATTTTGTTCTTTTGTTCTGTTTACTCTTAAAAAAGTTTAAAAAAAAGTATTAGCATTAGCTTAATTTGGGATTAGCATCTGCAATCGGCATGAGTTCATTCTTAGACACTTCTTGACAAATTTCAGCTCAATGAGTCTTAAAATGTCTGAATTATAGRCTTTTGTAATTAAGTAGAATTAGCATTAATGGTTAGCTTAATTTGGGATTAGCTTCTGCAATCAGTGTGTGATTATTCTTAGCTACTTCGTGACAAATTTCAACTCAATAAGTAGCTGAATTATCGCCCTTTGTAAAATTAGCATTAGCATTAGTGTTAGCTTAATTTGGGATTAGCATCTGCAATCAACATGAGATCATTTTTAGCTACTCCACGACAAATTTAATCTAAGTATCTCTTAAAATGGCTGAATTATAGCCCCTTGTAAAATTAGCATTAACATTAATGGTTAGCTTAATTTGGGATTAGAATCTGCAATCAGCGTGTGATTATTCTTTACTACTTCATGACAAATTTAATCTCAGTATCTCTTAAAATGTCTGAATTATAGCCTTTGTGAAATTTGCTTTAACGTTAATGGTTATCTTAATTTGGGATTAGCATCTGCAATCAACATGAGATCATTCTTAGCTACTTCATGACAAATTTCAGGTCCATAAATCTTAAAATGGCTGAATTTTAGCCCTTTGTAAAATTAGCATTAGCATCATCCTTTTAAAGTTAGCTTTGGTGGCCATCTTGAATTTCTGATTAGCATTTAAAATATTTTAGCTACTTCTACTCTAATCTTCAGCTTAATGTGTTTAAAAATGACTGAATAAGAATTTGCTCAATATTTCTTAAAACAGCTTAAATAAAGCCATTTGGAATTAGCTGTGGTGGCCATCATGAATTTTCAAATCCAGGGGGCTTTTCTTTATTTTCATGTGACCCCTAAGAAGTCACCCCTTGCAAAAAAATTCTTGCTCCGCCCCTGGTGGGACATGCCTGGAAAACCTCCAAAGGGAGACGCATAACGACCAGAAATAATAAAAAAAAATTGACGCCCAGTGTGATAAGACAAAGATAGAACTAACATATGATTCATTATTATCCAGTTTTATGTCGGCTTACACTGAAACTTAGCAGGAAAATAGTTTACCTGCAGAATAAAAGTTGTAGAGAAGGTCGACTCCTTGGCGTTGAGGCGCAGCACCCTTTAAAACCATTGCGGTATCTCAGGTAGCAGCAGAAATGCAGCACTCCATGCTTCAACCCGGGTTAACAAGTACTGTAGGTTTTAGGTTTCATTTTATTCCATGCAGGCGGTCCAGAGCTCATAAATCCACTCCCAGGGTCCTTGTAGGGCTGTCTCCAACACAGAGTGAGCTCTGCTGTTTTTTTTTTAATATGATTAAAATAATAAAAGCTGCTGTCAAGTGACCCAGTCCCCTCTTCTATTGTCGGATATTACCTGTAAAATTAGTACGAGACATTCACAGATGTAATAAGAGATGGTAAAGAACTGCAGAAAACCCAAACTGTCAGAGCCCGCTGTGGAGGACAGTCTTCATTTTAACAATGACAAAACCAGGTTTGGCCTCACTTACATGTGTGCTGCGAAACATAATGGCTCCTGGCAGGCAGTAAGTCATTCATCGGCCCTCTGCGCCAGAGATTTTAAAAGTCCGTCTGTTTTTCTACCCAATATCTGCTACTTAATGAAGCCTGAATTATGGAGGGTATTGCAGTTCCCAGTATTAGGTTGGACCTCTCTTTAGGTATCCAGTTGAGAGCTCATACAAATCAGAAAAATAAAAATAAAAAGGCCCATGACCCGGTCAGTTGTTCCATATTCTACAGAGTCTTAATTCAAGATAGCTGAGAGGTGTGGGCCAGGTCTGGTGTCAGGTTGGTCCTGCTGGCATGGCAAGTGGTTTATCAACCGGATATGGACAAGGTCTGGCAATGATGGCCCCGTTTTTAGGACAACACATCACAACTGGCCTAGCTGTGGTTTGGTTTAGGTGTCCCAAATCTGAGTCAGCTGTGGTTTGGTCAATGTTGCCTAAATCTGTAAATGCCGCAACTGACCAGTTTGTATTTTGGTTTATGTGGCCCAAACCTGTCAGTGCCACAAATGGCCCAGTTGTGGTTTGGTTTAGGTGTCCAAAATCTGAGTCAGGTGTGGTTTGGTCAATGTTGCCTAAATCTGTAAATGCCTCAACTGACTAGTTTGTATTTTGGTTTATGTGGCCCAAACCTGTCAGTGCCACAACTGGCYCAGTTGTGGTTTGATTTATGTGGCCCAAATCTGACCCAGTTATATTTTGGCTTAGTGGCCCAAATCTGTCAGTGCCACAAATGGCCCAGTTGTGTTTTAGTTACTATTGCCCAAATCTGGGTCAGTTGAGTTTTGGTTTATGTCGCCTAAATCTAACAATGCCACAACTGGCCTGGTTGTATTTTGGTTTATGTGGCCCAAATCTGTCCCAGTTCTGGTTTGCTTTATGTGGCCCAAATCAGTTAGTGCCACAACTGGCTCGGTTGTGGTTTGGTTTATGTGGCCCATATCTGATCCAGTTGTGGTTTGGTTTATGTGGCCCAAATCTGACCCAGTTGTGGTTTGGTTAATGTGGCCCAAATCTGACCCAGTTGTGGTTTGGTTAATGTGGCCCAAATCTGACCCAGTNAAATCTGACCCAGTTGTGGTTTGGTTAATGTGGCCCAAATCTGACCCAGTTGTGGTTTGGTTAATGTGGCCCAAATCTGACCCAGTTGTGGTTTGCTTTATGTAGCCCAAATCTGACCCAGTTGTGGTTTTGTTAATGTGGCCCAAATTCGTCAGTGCCACAAATGGCCCAGTTATGTTTTTGTTACTATTGCCCAAAATATGGGTCACTTGAGGTTTGGTTTATGTCACCYAAATCTGTMARTGCCACAACTGACTCATTTGTATTTTGGTTTATGTGGCCCAAATCTGTCAGTGCCACAACTGGCCTGGTTGTGGTTTGGTTTATGTGGCCCAAATCTGACCCAGTTGTGGTTTTGTTTATGTGACCCAAATCAGTCAACGCCACAACTGGCTCGGTTGTGATTTGGTTTATGTGGTGCTGGCCCAAACAAGGACCCCTTCTGGCCACCAAAGGGTCATCATTTTTTGAAGTATGAGAGCAGAGTGTTAGTGTGTTGTGTGGGTCAGACCTGGGCCAGACAAGGTTGTTGAGAGTAATCCCAACAAGCCCTCCAAGCACTAACAGAACATTTTTCTCTAAAACTTCGGGGCAAGGCCAGCAGTAGGCATTTCTTCTACGACCGTTAGCTTTTTTCTGTTGACTTTATCAATTTACCAGCTTGGAAAGACATTTTGTTGATTAAATGAATAAATTAAATTTGTTAATTGATCACTCTGGAAACCCACTGTATAGCCTGAAATCAGACATTAAAAATATTATCCTGAACCSTATCAAACAAGTCGTTTTATTTATTCTAGTATTTTCCTGGAAACAATGATGTGAAATTCTGAAATTCTATTCAGGTCCACACATGGAAGCCGCCATTGATGACCTAATTTTAGTCACGTCTGTCTTCGTAGGTAGACAAACTCGTGGTATTTGGCGGCTGTTCAGATACTTTCAGTACGTATATTTTAATTAAAGGATACAGAAACCATCATGATACAAAAAAGTGTCCATTTTGTTTATTGCATTGCAACGAGTTCCTTCAACATGCAGTCAACTGCTGTGATTTGTATGATGTGATTTTTACGATTATTTCATCAAAAATCAAATGGGAATTTTGCCTTTTTCTAAACACCTGCAAACAAAATGCACAAGTCTGCACTCCACTATAATGACTAGAACAGACATTTTCCTCTTTTTTTTTCCTTTTAAGGGACTATTTTCTTACAAAGCTGTCACAAAATCCATCAGTCATAGTGGAGCAACCTGCCAAGATTATGACCTTCTAAATATGTTTAACTGGATTGGTGGGTCGGGTTTCACCAGGGCCGCGTGCTGAGGCACTCACCTTTATTTGTCACTTATCATTCAGCTAAAGATGGTTTTGGACAGTCTGGTTCTGTCTGGTCGGCAGCAGCTCTTATTATTCTGCTTTACGTCTCCGGCAGCGCAGCGGTGTCAGCCAGAGGCTGGCTGAGGGGGGCAGTTAGGAGCCTCGGGGTCTCCGAGGTACCTCCACCTGAGGACCGAGGCAGCGAGACCTCTAACTGAACCGCAGCCGTTTGGACGGAGAAGTGCTGAGGCAGCAGGCTCGAGCCGTCTCTCTGGGTGGAGTTCCTCTACGGGTCTCAAAACAAGAGGAGGCGGCGGCGTTCGGCTGCGATCCATTTTATGACTTTATTATCAGGCAAAACCCCGTCCCCATCAGGTTCACACGTCGTTGTTCCATTTCGTTGCTCGCTCGCTCCTCTGCGGTGGTTATGCCAGCATCTGTGATCAATTTGTGTGATTTACGTGCCAGAAATTAGGCCGASTTTTAAAAGAAGCATGTGTCTTTGTTTCAGCCTGTCACGGTGGGTGTTGGACACAAAGACCGAGCTCCAGGATTCCTCAGATTCCTCCTATTAGAGGACGGTGATAAGGAGAAATACAAGTTAAAGAGAGGTCTTGCTGTTCTGACAGCACTTTGGCTCCACGATGGAGCGGGGTGAACATTTGAACACGAGACAGACTCAGAGCAGCAAATGGCTTTTTATGAGCAGGGTGATTTATCAGCCGAACAAGCTTTATCAAGCTCCAGCACCTGAATTTATGGCACTCGACTCGCAGAACRGGTCGGCTGTTCCGGGCTCGGACATTTGTCAGAACCTGCAGGGCTTTCAGACAAAATAAGCGTGAAACATTATTTTTAACAGTTTCCGAAAACCCCGAGGGGAGAGGGGGGTTCTTTTCCAAGGTGGTTTGCAGTAAAAAAGCTCGTACTTTGGAAAGATCGATGACGGCCKCGGCCTCTGGGCTGGACTGAAAGTTACAGAGAACAATGAAACACAAGTTGTATGCTTCGGTCCTGTTAAAATGTTGTTTTTGTCCAAATGTAAAACCTTTAAATCTCCCCCCGTTACATTCACTTCTGATTATCTACCATTTAAATACAATTTAATAATCTCAGTTAATGAGATTTTTTACACTTTAAAAATTTAAACATTAATTGGAACCTTGCCGAATTTAAAATTATTTGAAAAATATGAAAGGTGTCCCACAAGGCTTTATTCTTGGTTCTTTACTTTTGTTTAGTTTATATGCCAATGATACCATAATCTGTTGTCATTCAAAGTCTGTAATGTCATTTCTGCATTTAACTCCATCCAATCAGACTTACTTCAACTTAAACTCGTTCCTAATGCTGATAAAACAAAGACCAGGCTGTTTGCAAACAAAGAACGTGGATCGAAGGATCGAATCATCATATTTGTGGCACTGGTGGAAGAGGGCAGTATTGTTTACTGATACCAGGGTTTCCTCCAGGGTATTATAACCATGATAGCCCTCCAGTCCTTACACTGTAAATAATGAAATGTTGGATTTACTTAACCATGTTATGTTACCTGGTTCCACTTAACTGAGTTGAGTAA
>NW_013953229.1:32633-33720 GCF_001266775.1 Austrofundulus limnaeus
TTTTTTTAATTTGTAAATGACCATATTTTTATTTAAAACGTGTTCTTTTCTCTCGCTTCGTCCACCATTACTAGCATAAAAACATCTCCAGTCGGGCCGCAATGCATTATGGGATACGCTGGGCCGGGAAGGACCCATCAGACCTGTCCTTCGATTCGGGCCAAAGGAAGGACGTATTTGTCGGCCGCATCGGAGGAGTCTTCGGTTTTGGACGGCCTTCATCGCGGAGCTATGATTAATGCGGCCGACGAATTCGGCCTTCGGAGGACCCGACCTGTTGTTTTGGACACAGCCATGGTCCAAGATTAACCTTCAGGGTGGATATAGCTCGCTCACACCGAGGACCTATCCACGTCATCATTTACCCAGAATGCTTTGCGTGTAAATAAAATGGCCCTGTCCGTGTAATATATTTTTAAAGATTTACAAAACTGTATGTTTACTGTCTTTATTTTACAGTTAAAATAATTGTTTACCAAATAAAGTCTAATGTTACGACTAATTGTGGATTCCTTTAATCCACCAAACAGTTAAAACCACAAGCACTTATATCAGAAAGTAAACAAACTGTATAACATGGCGTCAACACAAATCTGTAAAAATGTTTGGTTGAGCTGAGATATTTTCTTTTCTAAAACCTCTAACTTTGCTGTAGTTCACTCCAGCAGTGTGAATCTTTGCACAGGTGATGTCCACATGTGGGTTTATGGTTTCCAGGAGTTTTCAGCCTTATTATATTTTTAAAAGTGTTTTTTGATGTAGAATGCAACACAGTTTTAGGCGATCTCAAATCTCAGTTGTTTTCTGTCCCGTCCTCTCTATCTCTGAAACAGCAGCTGCTTTGATTCTTGCACTTCTGATGAAACCTCCAGAGTCATTTTTATTTTGATGCCATGATTGTTGCAGTAGACTTTGTAAATGCTGAGACGCTGTAACACTTTGGCACATTATTTCAAGCACAAATTTCAAGAAAACCCCCCTGGGGCATGTCAACATAATGTTTTATGATTATTGTGTAACTGATGTTCGTGTTTGTGTTACAGGTTTCTTACCTGTCTAAATAAACATAAACAGAGCTCTATAAAGT
>NW_013953229.1:36753-40429 GCF_001266775.1 Austrofundulus limnaeus
TCAAAGCAACATACTCATGTTCTTTGGCTAAAAAACTGGTATATTGCATTGAATTTACTCAACTCAGTTAAGTGGAACCAGGTAACATAACATGGTTAAGTAAATCCAACATTTCATTTTTAGAGTGTACTTGCCCAGAAACCTTTAGAATCTTGGCTAAAAGCTCATATGAACCATTTCTTAAAAGGATCCACGATTAGTTGTATTATAGGATCCACTGTTAGTTGTAGCATTAGACTTTATTTGATAAACATTTATTTTAATTATGGATGCACCGATATGAAAATTTCAGCCGATATCGATATCCAATACAATTATTGCTATTATGGCTGATAACCGATATTTACCGATATTACACAAACACACAAATAATATTATACATATACGCACAAACACATTTGGGCCTTTTTTTTTTTTGATATTGTAATTAAACAACCAGACCTCTGACATGGCTCTACTTCAGTTGTTCCTGTCTACACAGCGTCATTATCACTATCATGATCAAACATGCTCAACCAACCGTCTCCCCTCCCAAAACAGAAACACAAAGTTAAAAAGTGGGAAATCAATATCGGACATTAATATCCTCCCAGTTTTACATATTGGACCACGTTATTTATTTCTTTTAGTTTTTCYCCACACAATCAGGCTTTTATTGAAATCTAAACCTGCTGAAGTTGAAGGTTTGGGAGGTATTACCTGTTTATGTTGCAATTTTACCTGCAGTAAAATCGTTTTTTTGATGACATCAAAGAGATTTTTTTTAAACTCGATAAGGTTCCCTGGCTCAGCCCCAATCTTAAAGTTTTTAATAATCTGATTAATTTGAAGGTGAAGGTGTTCTGATGTCCTGAACGTTCTCTGTGTTTCCAGAAGCAAACGAGTCGATGAACTTTTGTGAGTCTGAGTGGAAAGGTTGAGCTCTCCGGGGCAGAAACTTGGCTCGGCAGTGATTTATTGTTTAATTGAGCTGACTCGTTAAAGTTCGCTGTAATCGATGCAGTAAAAAAAAGGGGCCTGGCCGCCTGCCAGACTCTGGGTTGCGTAACGCCACTGGGTTCACCGACGCACCTGAGGGTACCGGACCACACAAAGCAGAGGTTCAGGTTCTTTCAACAGAAAAGAAAGAGAGATGTGTGTGTTTTAGAGAGAAAGTGTGCGTCTGGCWGTTTGGTATTTCCTGAAGGAGTTTCCTCCGTCAGAGCGGAACCACCCTGGGCCCCTCGGTGGTCCAGCCCAAAGACTGGACCCGGGACTCCAGAGCAGAGGAGCCGCTTCGGGTTCGAAGGGGTGCAAATATAAAAACACAGATAAAAGACGGGAAGGCTCGTSTAAGACAAGATCCCGTTTGAGTTTCAGTTTGAGCAGATCTGTCGGCCATGTTTGCTCAGTGTGGGAATCCTCAGCACCTTATTGTAATGTGTTGTCTGCAGTTAGACCCAGAGACCGGCCGAGAACCTGGACTAGGATTCCTGCGCTATCAGCAGGCCCGACGAGAGAAACCTGCCAGATGAGGAGGAAACGTAAAGGGGTGGGGTTGACAGGGTGAAGGGGAGAGAAAGGTGGGTTATGTCAGCTTGTTTCTCTGCTCCCTCGTCCCAGCTGGACTTGATTACCCAGAGTTCTTTGCTGCCGGACTGTAAAGATGCACAAGGGACGTTTCAGGAGAGGATCTGGGTTTTTAGACTCCAGTATCTTTGGATGGACTCGATCTACTCATCCTTACAAACTATAAATGTGTAAACTCTGCTTTGAGCTCATGGAAACAATATTTAATGTTTAATTTGACAAACGGTTCTGTGCAAGTCAGAACTCGTAAAATACAACAATATGTCAGTCTGTGATTGACTGAATGACCTTTGACCCCAGCTCTGCCACCATTAACAAGCCGGGGAAATTTAGAGCAGGGGCGGAGCTAGGCCTGTTTGCAGGGGGCGGCACAGGTGTTTTTAGGGGGGCACATATTGTATTTGTTCTAATATAATACGAAGAATTAAATCCATAAAATCATCCATAAAGTTAGGGGGTAGTACTATAATCGGATCAATATTTTTACTCGTGTATTTTAACTGAAATATCAGCCTCATTCACAAAATGCCTGCGTCCGGAAATGAGACCACGTCATAAAAAGTGGTTGAAGCGAGCTTACCTCTGACACTTTATCGTGCCTCCGAGCGAGATAGAAACAGATCCAGGCAGGTGACATGATGTGGAAAAAAAGGCAGTCCTGCAGCGTAGTAATGATAACAAACTAATGGCATTAACGTGCGACCGGGCCGCTCCTGGAACAACAACAAACAGAAGTCAGCTGTAATGGCTGCTGTCTACCGGTGTTCTGTAAAAGTTGGTCTACCTGAAAAATGTTTCCCCACCAGAGGGGGCGCTCGTGAGACACAGAGGGTGAGATTGTTGTTGAGTGGGATTCTGAGGCCTTTATTACAGAGGAGGAATACCAGAAACTTTTAATGATACAGATGATGGTGAGCCTGATTTCGAAGGCTTTTAATTCAGCTTCATTCACACTTGTTGGAGCCACACAGCTCTGTTTGTTATATCACATCAGTTAACAAATGAGCATTGCTAAATTTCACATTGACAGGTTTTGTTGTAGTTACTGTTATACATTTTTTGTTGTAAACCTTTTAGTACATATATTGTTAAAATTAAACTAAAACTATTTATACAACAGTCAATGATAATTTTACTGATGTGTATAAAGACTGAAAAGGCTGAAAAATCCTGAAGTCCGTATGAAATTAGAGGTATGAGAATTTCATTTGTTATGCTTTTTAAGCTAAAAATAGGGGGGTCGTATTATACATGAGATTGTATTATACACGAATAAATATGGTACAATGAAGAAAAGCTCTCTGAATTTGAAAATTCAAGATGGCTGCCACAGCTAATTCTAAAATCTTCAATTAAGCTGTTTTAAGAAATATTGGCTGTAATTTTGTGATCATAACTAAGAATGATCCAAACAACAAGCTGAATGCTAGTCCCAACTTATTATTCAGCCATTTTTTAGACACACAAAGCTGAAGATAAGTGTAGAAGTAAACAAAACATTCTAAATGCTAATCAGAAATTCAAGATGGCAACCCCTGCTAACTTTAAAAGGCTATAATTCAGCCATTTTTAAATTTATTGAGAAAAAAAATTCTTGTAGAGTTGATAAGAAAGATCACATGCCGATTGTCAATGCTAATCTCCAGAATTGTAAAGTAAATAAGTACAAATACTTTGTTACTGTACTTAAGTAGAAATTTTGGTTATCTGTACTTTACTTGAGTAATTATTTTTCAGCGTACTTTTTACTTTTACTCATTACATTTTTACACAATTATCTGTACTTTCTACTCATGACACTTTTTAAAAAGATAAGAAGTAGAAAGTTGTTTTTCCCATTTTATTCCACGTTACTATTTAAAAACAAGATACTATCCTGATAAATTGTGCATCCAGGATAGAGTGAATTAAATTGTGGTTGGATGAGAAGTATAATTATATACCAATGTGACACCATATTAGTTTGTACACAATCCATCACAGCTGCACACTGTTAGAAAAAATGTTTTTGTAGAGGTCACCTCATAATAAATGTCATTTTGGAAAATCTAACTGCTCATTTTAAATCAATACTTTTACTTTTAAAAAAATTCAGATACTTTAAGAC
>NW_013953229.1:43634-45806 GCF_001266775.1 Austrofundulus limnaeus
CACACACACACACACACACACACACACACACACACACACACACACACACACACACACACACACCCGACTGTCACCCTAAACTCCCCTCACACCAACACAGTTCTCCTCCTTAGAGTTGTAGAAAAATTAAAATTCATTTACCCACATCTCATCTTCATCTTTGCTCTCCTTTCATCTCTCCATCTGTTTATTTATTTATTTATTTGTTTGTTTGTTTATTTATTGTTAGCAGACTCATGGTCCACTAGACATAAAAAATAAAGACATAATACACAACAACTAAAGTGAAAGAGAAAAAAACATATAAAATAATACCAGTGCTACTTTTTTATTGAGTCAAACTCAATTCCACCACAGCACTTTAAACCAAGCAGTAATGATTAAAAAAAAATTCTTAGAAATTTATTGAAATAAAACCAGTTKTAAACATCATTTGTTACTGTTCTGTTGTTGGGTACATAAAAATGTAAACCTTGAATCAGGTCTTTAAACATACTCTGTACTTAAATATTCTGGTTAGAAAGCAGAAATCAAAAAGTCTTTAAACAGATATATTTGCAGTCCACTAATCTCTGTAGTAAAACTGAAATTCTTCTTATTAAATCTTGTTTTTTTGCCCGTTCAAACTCGTTAAATAATATAACTGTTATTTTTTTTGCCCACCAAACCTTTAGGATTTTAAAGAATTTTGCTAAATTGAAATTTTGAACAAAAGCTGTCTTTTTAATTTAAATCTTTCAGGTTTAAAAGTTTCAGAAGTTTGTGGGGGCCATGTTTTTGTTGTCTTTTAGCTACATTTAGCTCCTTCTTTTTGAGCAATGTATTTGTTTTTAGTACTCGTTTGCATTTTTGCAGCTGACACTGAAAGCTCGACTCAAGCCTTCGTTTTCCCGGCGAGGTTTTTTGACCCAACCAGGGCCCTTAGACATCTTAGACCCCAAGATTACACGGGTCCCCAACTCCTCCACCACCTGGAGGCCTCCGAACCTTGAACCAAAATCCGCTCTCATTGTCGTTGTTGCGTGACCAAAGTGGTATCATGTTGTTCTCAGATTTGTGTCACCTGCCCCCATGAGGTCCGAGCCAAACTTTTCACCCTCCCTTTGCAGACGGAAGCATTGTGTGACTGGTTCAGAAGTTTGTGGGAGTGATTTGTTTGCTGAAAAGTGTGGTGCTCTATCTGTGTCAGATTTGTGCTCAAAGTAATGGTGAATATCGGAGTGGAGACTCCAGTAGGAGGGATCTCCCAGGAGCTCAGCTCAGTCTCATGGGTGATGGAAGGTGTGTCCAAAAACAAACGTCAACCACATGACCAAGTCAACTAGGGTTAGAGTTAGTTATACAGGCTGAAGATCAACCATGCCGGACACTTKTAAGTTGCCGATTCTGCTTAGGAGAGCAAACAACGAATACACGGATTGAAGTGTTGTCCTCAGTAAGACGGGCGTTGCTTTGGTCGATCGTTGTGAAGAAAGAGTCAAGTCGAATGATAAACAAACATTGACCATGTGACTACATGTCAACTAGGGTTCAGGTTAGACGGGCTGCAGATCAACCATGCTGGACATTTTTAAGGTGGCAACTCTGCTTAGAAGAGAAAACAACAAATCCACAGACCGGGAACTTGTCCTCAGTAATGAGGGCATTGCTTTGGTCGGTTGTTGTGAAGAAAGAGTCAAGTCGAATGATAAACAAACATTGACCACGTGACTGCATGTCGACTAGGGTTCAGGTTAGACAGGGTGCAGATCAACCATACTGGACATTTTAAGTTGGCAACTCTGCTTAGAAGAGAAAACAACAAATCCACAGACCGGGAACTTGTCCTCAGTAATGAGGGCATTGCTTTGGTCGGTTGTTGTGAAGAAAGAGTCGAAAGATAAACAAACATCAACCACATGACTGCACGTCAACTAGGGTTAGGGTTATACGGGCTGGCGATTCCGTTTATTAGAGTAAACAACAAATTCACAGACCGAGGTCTTGTCCTCATTAATGAGGGTGTTGCTTTGGTCAGTCAAGGTGAAGAAAGAGTCAAGTTGAAAGACAAACGTCAACCACATGACTGCACGTCAACTAGGGTTCCAGTTAGGATTATATAGGCTGAAGATCAACCATGCCGGACACTTGTAAGTTGCCGATTCTGCTTAGGAGAGCAAACAACGAATACAC
>NW_013953229.1:45824-49256 GCF_001266775.1 Austrofundulus limnaeus
CCCCCCCCCCCCCCCCCCGCAGCTCTCAGGCTGCAGCTTTCTGCTGACTCCAGGAATTATGATCCGTTTCCCGTCCGCAGGAATAATAGAATACAGGGGGGAGGGGAGGGGGGCTGCTGTGGAACAGTCTGAGGAGTCCAGCTCCACTGTGGTTACGTTGTGCGTGCGTCTGCAAACGCACTCAGATCCAGATGTGCTAATGCACCTTTTCATTTCCATAAACTTCACACGTTAAAGGATCACGCAGAAAGACTCGCTCCACCTCAGGCGTCCGTCGTAAATCTTCCTCCTCCGGTTATGTCAGCGCTACAACCACGCGACGGGCTGCGCAGCTCTGTCCACGCAGAGCCTCCGGGGCCACTTAACGCTATCGGCGGTCAGATCCAGCCACTCCAGCGTGTTTGGAGTGTGTGTGGAGTGTGTCCTCAGCCGCGTAAATATTTATCACACGGCTAGCCCTGGAATTTTAATGAGCTCTGATGGAGAGCGGCGAAAACAGCCGGAGCCTGAGGAGAGGCCACGCTTCGTCAGGCCGACGGTTCTTTCTTTAATTTCAGAAGAAACTAGTCTGAATTCAACACGGTGAGAGAAACAAAGATTGTTGCTGAAAGCTGCTCATAAAAGCGGCTAAAATTAGCAAAAATAAGCTAAAAGTAGCAGAAACAAGTTGTAAATAGCAGACAGATGTGAAAGGAGGAAAAATAATTAAATTAGCCGGAAAACAAGAAAAGGTAAAAAATAGCTGAAAAAGCTGAAATTAACAAAAATAAGTCGCTGAAAAAGCAGAAACTACCACAAAGTAGCAGAAAAAACATGTTTGCTGAATTATCACAAAAAAGTTAATTTAGTTTATTAATGATTTCCTTCTTAAACTCAACAAAGAATCATGAAGAAAACAAAAAGAAATCAAAGTAAATAAATTACTGATTGAAAACGGTGCAGAAAGAAGAAAAGATCTTAGAATATCTGCTCCTCATAAAAAACAACTTCTAACAAGTTRAATGTCAAAATCTCGATCTGAGATAGAAAACCAAAAACGTTTATCTTTTTRATTTAGTTTAGCTTTAAATTTTAGCTTAAATGAAGCTAAAATTAACTGACAGTAGCTTTAAAAAGTAGCTGAAAATGCAGAAGACAGCTGGGATTACCAGAAAACAGCTAAAAGAAGCTAAAAGAAACATATGCAAAAGAAAAGCTGAGCAGATTGATAGCCGAAAAGCAGAAAAAAAGCTTTAATAAACATAAAGAAGCTAAAAGAAGCTGAAATTAACTGCAAAAAATGATTAAAAAGTAGCTGAAAATGCAGAAGGCTGCTGGAAATAAGCAGCTGAAAGAAGCTAAAAGAGTTCAAATCTTCAGAAGAAAAGCCTAAATTAGCATGAAAGAAGCTGATTAGTACAAAAGTTAAAAAGCACAACCAGAACAAAAGATACAAAGTGCAACTAAGCTTCGTTCCGTTAACGAGCTCAAACACAACATTTTGAAATAGAAATAGTTGAAAAAGCACAAAAATTAGAGTTACGTAATGAAAAACAAATGGAAGCTAAATGGATCTCAGTAAGGAGAAYGTTCTGGAACCGTTCCATCATTACTGATGTGGCACACAACAAAAAAAAAACATTTTAAACATTTTATCACACCTGAAAGTGAAGACTTTTGTGTTTGTGTGTTGCTTAAAAACTGAAGTTTGTGGGCAAATTTTGGTTTTACAAACACAACCTCTTTTGTTTTTAACCCCTAAAACTACTAAAACTTTGATTTTATTTGACATTTAGGTTTACAAAAGCGTGTTGTTTTTCATATTTCTTTAATTTTAAACATCCAAACCTCTCACTGTGACTGAAATTTACCCATAATTTACTCCACACACGGTTCGGCTGCACAGTTCGCCGTCGTTTGTTTGTGTCCCAGTTTATACAGCGTCCGCTCCGCTCCGGTGCGAAGCRYAGAGGAGGTCTGAGAAGCGTGTCAGGAAATGCACGGCCGCGCGATAAATCCAGTGATAAATGTGGAAGTCTGAGCAAATTAATAAATTCTGTGGAAGATGGAATCCAAACACAGCTGAAACTGCATCACTGTCGTCTTTTTGAAATTTCTGATTTCAAAATAAAATCCACGTGTCTCATGTGTTGTTCTGCACGCTACATCAGCTTCCCCAAACAGAACCAAACATTCTGACATATTTATTAATATATGGRATTCAGACATAATTAATCTGCCTTTGGTAAATTATTTTGAAAATACGAATGTCATACAAAGCCGCCCGTCAAAATAAAAGCTGTAATGTGATCGTTTAGTGGTTTAGTCCCTCGATAACACTTGTTTTAATTTTCCTTCTACATCACTGGACCTGCAGTGTGACGATTGTGCACACGTACAGCATGATGATGGTGCACACGTACAGCATGATGATGGTGCACACATACAGAGAGACAATGGTGCACACGTACAGCGTGACGATTGTGCACACGTACAGCGTGACGATTGTGCACACGTACAGCGTGACGATTGTGCACACGTACAGCGTGACGATTGTGCACACATACAGCGTGACAGCTGTGCACACGTGAACGTTGTGCTCAGACGAGCATTGAATAAAATCAAGTTAATGGGATTGAGCTTCTTAACTTTAACAGACCTGGTTTTGTACTTATTTTAAGTTTGTCGGGATGTTCCTGCGCGTGTGTGTGTGTGTGTGCGTGCGCGCGCGCGTGTGTGTGAGAGTGTGAGCAGTGTACAGACCCATCAGGGTGACAGGGCCACCCCTTAGAGGTCACCCAACACATTGTGTGGAGGCCAAACTGCATGGGGAGTCAGGGAAGGAAACCTGAGCTGTAACTCTCACAGCTCTCTCCTCACACACACACACACACACACACACACACACACACACACATAAAGCAAAGGACACACAGGGTCTGACCTTTGACCTCTGACAGGGGAGTGGCTAATAACTTTGGAGTCCTGAAGATGCAGCGGCTCTCAAACGCCGACGCTTTATTGGCTCAATGAAAATCCCTGATTTGTGTCACTGATGAGGGAAAATCAGACTCTTAGATCTTTATTTCCTCTCCTTGAATCACAGAACCGCTTCAGAACAAATAAAACACAACTTTTTATTGTTTTAGCTAAAAAAAATACATTATTTTATAAATTCAGGTTTTAGATTAAGTTCCGAAAATCTGTTAGAAGCTACTGATGCACTTAAACTTCGACTTGATGTTGTTGAATAGATTATTTTTATTAAACTCCTGAGAACCAACATATAAATAAAACACATTTGTACAGTTTTAATAGATGTGTGTCTTATTATGACCCCCCCATATATATATTTTTTTTTTTTTTCAGTGATTTTTGGTCAACCGTATTACAGGAACGGCTGCACTGATCAACATGAAATTTGGTAGGAACATAGATGAGTCCGACCTACAC
>NW_013953229.1:49861-51252 GCF_001266775.1 Austrofundulus limnaeus
CACACACACACACACACACACACACACACACACACACACACACACACCTGTTGGCACCGAAAAACACGCCAGACCGTCACGTTCCCCTTTTCATCTCATCGTTTTCATCCTGGCTATAAAAAAAGATCCCAGATCTGGGTTTGAGTTCTTCTTCCTGCCCCCGGCGAGGTCAAAGATCCTCACATCTGGGTCTGCTGAGAACATCTGGGTCTGTGGCGAGCTCCAGGCTCTCACGGCGTTCTCGGACGTTTTTATCAGATTTTTTTTTTTCCTCTTTGAAGTCTTCACAGACTCATGTCCACTACTGTACAAATAACAGAGACGCTCCCGGACCTCCAAAACCACATCAGAGCCTCCCGTCGTGCATCCCCCCAGAGAGAGGCAGAGGAACGTGTCGCCTCTCGTTTGATCCGTCTCCCGTAAAGTGGGAACGCTTTGAGTCGGAGGAAAAGTAAATACATTAGAGGGACGTTTTTCCACCTACATGCATGTGTAGTTTGTGTGTGTGTGTGTTCGCATGTTTGCGTGCCCTCATGTGTGTTAGGGGTCAGCCCCCGTGTGCTCCGTGATTTATTGAAAGGCCTTGCAGTGATACCAGAATTCCTTTGCGTTAAATGCCTGCTCTGAGGGCCTTTTACTGCTTCTGTGCTTTATGGAGCATGATGGCACTGTATTCGTCTCTCACCTCCACATTTCTGAGGACTGTTTTTATGGCGTCTCGGCTTTATTAGAGATGATAGCATCAGGGAAGCTTAAAGGAAGCAGATAGAGGAGATGATAGGTCACATACTCCGGAACTTTGCAAATTAAACATCAGCCAGACTCTAAAGCGTTCATCAATTCGTTTTTGTGTTACGCACAAAACATACCCAACATGTGTTTTACTAACATAATCCAGAGTTTTTAGATTGTTACGTTTGATTTTTCCCTTCAACGCCATCTTCACGTGTAATAAAAAGATGATAAAACCACTTGTTTATTGTTTATTAACAAATAAACAAACATTCACAACAAGCTACAACGTGGTAACAAAATAAGCCAACTAAAAATATAGCTTTGCTAATGCAAAAATCACAAAACATGTAAAAAAATTATCAGAAGGTAACACGTGCAGCTAAAGGGCTCGACACACGGGCAGCGACAAACTACAGCGATTAACGGCTGTCATCGCAGCCAGGGTGAAAACCTGACACACGGGACGTGATAGCGGTCGCAGCGTTGCGAATCGCGCTCTCAGGTCGCTTGTCTTCACAAAATTTGATTGGTTCTTGACTCTGAAGGCAGGTGTGCATTACGGACGTGTAAACTAAACAAATCTTGCGATGCTAATGATATTGGAAAACAAACACACATCAAGATACAGTTTTATGAGGAAAAACTTACCATAAACT
>NW_013953229.1:51727-53216 GCF_001266775.1 Austrofundulus limnaeus
CCCGTGTGTCGAGCCCTTCAGTCTGCGTCACATGTCTTTGTCTCCTTCCAACTGAAGACTGGTGGACGGACACAGACCTGTTGTTGTTAGTTAGCTGCTAGCGAATTAAAGCTGGCGAAACCTAATTTGGCAGAATCTAATTGGCTCGCTAACAGTTTTCAATGTTAGTGAAAAGGCTATTCCGCTAAATCGGGCATTAATTCTACTACTAGCTGTTAGCTAATTAGCGGAATAATGCACATTACTTGTGCTACTTAGCTGTTAGCAAACCTAAAGTTGGCAAAACATAACTTAGCAGAAACTAATTGTTCCACTAACTGTTTTCAATGTTAGTGAATTCTGCTAAATGAGTTGTTAATTCTATTAACTGTTCATTAATTAGCATAACAATGCCCATTACTTACGCTAGTTAGCTGTTAGCAAACCAATTAGCTTTCGCTAAATTAGGTTTTGCCAACTTTAATCTTGCTAATGGTTTTCAATGTTAGTGAAGGCTAATCTGCTAAACAAAGCATTAATTTTCTTATTAGCTGTTAGCTAATTAGCGGAATAATGCCCATTACTCGTGCTAGTTGGTTAGCAAAACCTAATTTAGCTGAAGCCAATCAGTCTGCTGACGGTTTTCACTGTTAGTGAAAAGGCAAATTCATTAAACAAAACATTAATTCTACTATTAGCTGTTAGCTGATTAGCACCACTGGGTAACATGCTAGCCAGTGAAATATTTATAGCCTTCTCTCCACAGAGGCTAATTAATTACTATTTATCAGATTTTTACTTAACATCGCAGCAGAACAGCAGAGAAGAAGCTAAACATAAAACACCCTGCTCACTCTGGTGCTTTAGCTAACATATTTAAATTATAATTACATTTACATTTACTCCAAAATCTCTGAARGCAAAATTTCAGCCTTGAGCTTGAAAATCAGCATGAATAGAAATGTTTAAATAAGAACACATCCTGGTGTGGTTTTTCTTGTGACCAATCCTGAATTCATTCAATCTGACTGGAGATTTGTACATAAAGACTAACAGTGACTGATGCTGAGTCAACACAGCAACAACTGGACTCATCCAGGAATCAGACACTAAAAATAACTTTTCTCTTTTTATAAAAACCAGCAGCTGTCTCAGTGGGACCGTGTTCAAAAAAACAAATAAAAAACAATGTAAATAGTACAGTTTTTCCTGATAAATAGTCATTTATGTGAGACTTTGTAACATTAAAAGCTCAGGATGTCTGTCATTCTCTTCTGTCCCAATGTGTGGATTTACAGGTGAAAATGAGTGTTGCTGTGGTTTCATCTGTAAAATGTGCCTCACACGAGCAGCACTTTGTCTCAGTCGTCATCGATGCTGCGTATTTTCAGACCCACGGTTCTTTTTTTTTTTTAACAGGAAAATATTATTAAAAATCAAGCCTGACTCAGGATAATTGCTGTTTTACAGCAGGTTCCTGTTCTGCAGCACATAAAACACTCAGAATTAC
>NW_013953229.1:57452-59795 GCF_001266775.1 Austrofundulus limnaeus
CAGACCTGCAGATGCCTGTAAAGCCAAATGGGATGTATTTTCCTGCAGCGATACTGCACAGCTACATACATCTGCTGCCACCGCCGCCATCTGGTTTAAAGCAGCATGTCGAGGTTGGAGGATTACATCTGTTAGTCGTTGCTGTTGAGTTATTGGCTGCACGCTCAGTTTGAGGGGAGCTTGTTTGGCAGTTTTTGGAGGCGGTTTGTGTTTCGCTGAGGTTGTCACCTGCAGAAAGTCCTGCCTGACAAAGACCAGGTGCCGGATTAACTGAAATTGGAAGGCTGGCTGAATCTGATTTCAGCAGATCTTCAGCTGAACTCTGAGATTTCAGAGGTTTGACGGCTGTCGTCTCTGCTTCCTGTTTTTATTACATGTAATCCTGCAGGAAACACTTCACTCTCACATGAAAGAGTCGTTTTAATGAAGCTTTACAACGACTGAAGAGCTCAAACCCTTGGAGCGTTCCTTCGTTCAGTTTTCAGGAACCAAACAACCAAAAATACTTTTTACCTCTGAAAACAGAGGTCAAAAACTCACAGAATCCTGTTTTTTTCTGTTTGTGTTTGTGTTTGTGTTTGTGTTTGTGTTTGTGTAGCAGCTCTGTGAGGCAGAGCGTGGTCAGACCATTTAACACTTTATAAATAAATAAAATCATTTAAAATGAATCCTGGGGGGTGATGCACTCGTGTTTTAGGGCCKGTTAAAGACGTTCTCCAGCACTTTGGACCCTTTAGAAGTGAGCAGCAGAGGATAAGTTACGGTCATCTAACCGAGTGGTGATGAAGGAGGGGATTACTCACCAGCCGCTGCTCCTCCTCATCAAAAGGAGTGAACTGAGGTGGTTCGTCTGAGGAAGATGCCTCCCTCTTTTAACTGTGCCTCCAGAAAGAGATCCAGAACTCAAAAAACAGAAATAATGGATTTAATAAAAGAATAATAACTGGTTCCACTCATCTGAACTGAGTAATGTATTTACTTAATGTTAACTTTATATTTATTTAAAGTGCCTGTGACATCCCTATCCTTTGAATACAAAGTCAAAGAAAGCATCTTTATACTTAAGAAAATTGGCATAATACACACGATTTTACCCGTTTTGTCACATAACCCGCCTATTTTCTTTTAAATTTGGCTCAGCCAAAGTGAAACAGGAAGTGACATCAAAGGGGAACTCTTTAATAAAATAAACTCGCTGGTCTCGGTTTATTAAAACAAAATTATTTAAGCTTTAACTCTTCATCTCTCTTTGATAGTGACTAAAAATGATCTAAAGAAGCATCAGATTCTTCTCTAGTCTGTGTTAGCTTTTCTAACAACGCTCTGTTTACATCCAGACATTCCCCTTTGACATCACTTCCTGTTWCTTCACATGCAAATATCTCAACAACCGTTCATCTCAACGACCTGAAATTTGTTTTGCAGCATGTTATCAATGTTATCTTTCCAAAAATGCATTCAAGTTTATTACAAAAATATGCTGTCACAGGTCCTTTAAAGTAAATGTAAATAAACATTTACTCAGTTCAGTTCAGTTGAACCAGTTTATTAAATCTGTTCTATCTGTTAGAGTGCAGAAAACTCTTTGTGGATTATTTGGGAATGAAATTGCGACTGCGTTTCCAAAACGTCTCCAAACATTCGCGAACAGTTTCCTTGAGTGACGGCAGGAATTTAGAAAAAAGAAAACATGTGAATATTCCCTCAAAGTGGTCTCTCACACAGGGTCGAGCATCGTTCAAATTTAAACGATTCCGATTCCTCGTATCGATTCTGGTTCCCAATGATTCCCGATTCTTCTTAGAGGCAGKGTTTCTGGATGAAACGGTCTTAACTCCTCTAAGATTTTAATTCTGTAAACGTTTTCAGGGCTTTTATCAACCACTAAAAACACTGCCTGGACAAAAGCAACACTCACACCCTAATATTTCATGGGACCACCTTTAACGTTGATTWCACATTTTAAGATAAGCTTCCTAGACCTGCAACTCCAGATCATAGCAGCGCCCCCACAGGCTGGTGCAGAAGAGGTGCATCAACGAAGACGATGACTGTGTCCAAATTCWGGGGCTGGGTCCTTCAAAGGACCCGGCCTACCCAGTCTGGGTGGGCTTTGTATTCCTTTCTCTTGCTTAGTCCACCATTACAAGCACAAAAAAAAAATCCAAGGTTGGTCCACCATGCATTATGGGATATGTTGGGCTGAGAAGGATCCATCGGACCCGTCCCTCAAACTGGGAAAAGTGAAGGACCCATTTGTTGGTCCCATCAGAGGAGTCTTTGAATTTGGMCTGTGGAGCTGTGACGGATGTGGTCTTTAGAGGAGGCAGCCACTAAAATCTG
>NW_013953229.1:61242-62792 GCF_001266775.1 Austrofundulus limnaeus
GTAATATTTGGGGTCACAAGTTTTTGCCATGAATATTTTGTGGGTCAGAGGATAAAAAGTTTGGGAACCACTGGTCTAGAGGACCATGAGGTGTGAATATGAACTTAATGTCCAGTTGGACCAGTTAGCTGTGTCAGAGGAGGCTCAGCATCAGGGTCAGGACCCTGAGCACAGTGGTGGGCAGCACTAATCTAAATATTATTTACACTAACCCTAAAGCACTAACTCAAATGTTTAGGTCCCCTAATTCTAAAGCACTAACTCAAATGTTTAGGTCCCCTAATTCTAAAGCACTAACTCAAATGTTTAGGATTCTGGGAGCATCGAGCCGTTAGCTCAAGCTGTCCTCTGCAGGAGGATTTAACTGAACGCTTTGTTTCAGATTCTGAGTTCAGTTTGTGAGACGAGAAGCTGAAAACTRAAGTCCTGCAGCAGGTGAAGCTGTGACGTGTATTTAAAAAGTCCAAGAAAACACCTTTATATTTAAGAAACTTGGTATAAAAAACATGATTTTACCCATATTTTCCCATAATTCACATGTTTTCTTTTGAACTTTGCTCAGACAAAGTGAAACAGGAAGTGACATCAAAGGGGAACTCTTTAACTAATAAAACTCAGGTTTTTGTTCATTAAACAATATTGTTTGAACTTTAACTCTTCTTCATCTAATAAAGTGATTAAAATAATCTAAAGAAACATCAGATTCTTCTCTACAGTCTGTGTTGTAACAGCGCTCTGTTTACATGCAGACAGTCCCCTCTGACATCACTTCCTGTTTCTTCACATGTAAATATCTCATCAGCTGTTCGTCTCAGAGACGTGAAATCTTTTTYACAGAATGTTCTCCGTGTTCTCTTTACAAAAACACCTTCATGTTTATTACAAAAATCTGAAGCCACGCCTCCTTTAAAGCTCCGCTCATTATGATGATGGGTTATTACATGTGGTGTTTGGACCGGACCGGACCGGGCCGTTCTCATCACGCTCAGCTCCATGATGAATTATGTTCCCTCTGCTGCTGCAGCTCATTAGTCTGAAATCACTTCCAGTTCTGGACCGGGTTCTGAGCTGCTCTGCCGGTCCAGGCCCACCGAACTGAGACCGTGTTTTCACCTCGGGCCGGATGGGGGGCGGGGACTGGTCCGAACTTGTCCCCCTTCTCTCTGTCTCTGCTCTCGCCTTCAGCCGAGCCGCCCTGAGATGTGGGTCTGAACTGTGGTTCTGTAGGATCGGCCCGGAGAGACGAGGTCCAGAACCGCTCACAGCTTCAACTGTTTTACACTTTCAGCTGAAAATATGAGAAATGACCCGTTTGCTTTTGAGTCCCAGCAGTGTCAGGTGGTTCTGGTTCTGGTTCTGGTTCAGGTTCTGGTTCAGGTTCTGGTTCTGGTTCAGGTTCTGGTTCTGGTTCAGATTAAAGAATTCAGCTTCTGGATAAAGTAAAAAACACTAAAAAGTTCAGGTTTAAAAGTGAAATTTACAGATTTTTATTCATTGTTAACAGTTTAAACACACTGTGTGTGTGTGTGTGTGTGTGTGTGTGTGTGTGT
>NW_013953229.1:69397-71812 GCF_001266775.1 Austrofundulus limnaeus
CTGTTACAGTTTAAGTTTTTATAATAAAAACATTTTATTTTGAAGCTTTAGGAGCTTCAACTCGATGACGTCATCTTAAATTTATCTTTAGAGTTGAGTTTGAGGAGGTTCAGACTCATGAAGGAGGTGAAAACAAACAAACATCTGACTGGTTCTGATGGTTCTACAGAACCGAGCCCGCCCCCTCAGGTCTCGCGCGGTCCTCGTGCCGCGGGGACCCTCAGGGATCCGGACCTGCTCCTCTCAACCGGTTCCGACCCAAACAGCTGCAGCTTCACGGAGCCGCGAGACCCTGAAAGCCCCGAGCGGAAGCGCGCGCTTCATAATGACTGCCGCGCGTGCCCGCGTGTTTCCCGCAGGTGTTTGCATCACGAGCTGAGAGCTGCAGGTGAGTTCTGCAGTTTCAATCTGAAAAATCATTAAAGTTTGTCACTTAAATCATTAATCTGGATTTTATTAAACAAAACAAACTTTAATGGTTCAGAGTAAAGATGTAAACAAACAAACAAAGAAAACAACAAAAATAAGAGTCAGTTTGGCTACAAAATGTTTTCTGTACAAAAACAAGCAGTTCGGAGTGTTTGGACCTGAACAATCACTTCCTGTTGCTGAAATAAATTAAATAATCTCAGATTAACACATCAAAGACTCGAAGCGCGGGAAAAATCCAACTTACGTGTTTGTTGAGTTTAAACAACTTCTGTCCTTTTCCACAAGAAGCAAGTCCAGAAAAATAAAGAGAAGAGATCAGAGTCCATGTGGGTCCGGTCCGGTCCGGTCCGGTCCGGGCCGGACTCAGAACTTGCTGCAGTCATAAACAAAGGCTCCAGAGGTTCGGTACAGGGACTGTCCGGACGGGAAGGCCATCTGACAGCTGCTGGTCCCGCTGCCCGCGGACCCGAACATGTCCCGGACCGAGTGGAAGTTCTGCTGCTGGCCCGGGTAGCCCGGGCCCAGGTGGCCCAGGTCCCCGTACCAGGACGCGAGCCGGCCCTGGTGCGCGTGCTGGTGGGCCTCCTGGCCCAGCGGGGACGCGGTGGTCGTGCTGACGCAGTAGTCCGGCAGGGCCTCGTCCACCGGGGTGGAGGAGGGGGCCAGGTGCCCCCCCGAGCCCCGCTCCCCCGTGTACAGACTCATGGCCTGCATGTTGCACTGGTACGTGTTGGAGCTGCTCAGGAGGTTCTGGTTGCAGGTCGGGGAGCTGTAGGCCGGGTTCTGGTTCTGGTTCTGGTTCGGGGAGTAGTTGAGCGACAGTGAGGGGGGGATCCCTGTCCGAGGGGGGGACAGCTCTGCCTGGGGAGACCCCCGCAGGGACGTCATGATGGTGTCCACGCTGAAGGCCGGGTTCTGGTGCGGATCGGTTCCGTCCAGGCTCATGGACCGGCTGGACGCCCCGCTGCTGTCCGGACTCTCGGTCTTCAGGTTCGGGGTCGCGGCCCGCGGGGGCGTGCACGTGCCGTTCTCGGTCTTGATGTCCTGGATCCGCACGGGCTGCGGACCCGGCCCCGGCGGGTCCTGGTCCTGGTCCCGGGCCGCGCCGCGCGCGCCGGGCTCCTTGTCCCGCCGGTCCCGGTCGTCCTTGTCCCGCTGCGCGTCCTTCTTCTTGAACCTCCGGCGGCGCCGCAGGAAGCTGCCGTTCTCGAACATGTTGTAGGAGTCCGGGTCCAGGGTCCAGAAGCTGCCCTTCCCGGGCTTCTTGTCGTCTCGCGGGACTTTGACGAAGCACTCGTTGAGGGACAGGTTGTGTCTGATGCTGTTCTGCCAGCCCTGCTTGTTGTCCCGGTAGAACGGGAACCGGTCCATGATGAACTGGTAGATCCCGTTCAGGGTGATCTTCTTCTCGGGGGAGTTCTGGATCGCCATGGTGATGAGCGCGATGTAGCTGTAGGGGGGCTTCACCAGGTCCTTGGCCGGGTGCTGCGGCGCGTACGGCCCGTAGGCGCGCGCCATGCCGGCCGGGTACTGCTCGTGCGCGGCGTGCGAGTACACGCTCATGGGCGCGGGCATCCCGGTGTAACCGGCGCCGGTCCGGTAGTAGCTCTGCTCGCTGCTGATGTAGGGCACGACCCCCAGAGAGGTGGGACTGGACACGGAGTAGCGCGCCTGCATCCTGCGCCGTGCGTAAAACCTCTCCAAACCTCTCCAAACCGTCTCTCCGGCGCGGGGACTGTCAGCTCGAGCGCAGGTTCGGTTCCTCTCTGTGTCTGGGTTCTGTTTGGTTCCGTCAGCCGTGGAGCAGAGCTGCTGCTGCTGCTGATCAGAACTTTTACAAACTAAAAGTCTGGAGTCGAACTTTGTTTTTACGCCTCACATTTTTTTCTCCCTCTCGGCTCCAGCAGCTCCACCCCGAACCGACCGAGCTCCGACGTCCAATGGGAGAAATGAACCTGTGGAAAAGAGCACGCGGATAAAAGT
>NW_013953229.1:74506-76498 GCF_001266775.1 Austrofundulus limnaeus
CACCAGGACTGAAGGAAAAACAGATCAATCATTTTAGATTGAGCTGATAAAGTAAAAAATAAAGTGGTTTTTACTGTCAAATGTGAGATTTGATGGATAAAAGTTTCTGCAGCTGAAAAAAAAAATCTTATTTGTTCAATTAATGCTTCAAAACTTTAAAAAAAACAAAAAGAAAAACCCTGCAGGACTAAACAGAACTTTTATTGTGAAATTCTGCCCCCTGATGGACAAACTGCAGACGTGCTTTTATTTTGATTTTGAGCTCATTTTCTTTATAAACTGTCTCAGAGAGCTGTAAAAATTAAATTTAATTGTTTCTTTGTTTGTTTATTAACTCGTTGCAGGTTTTATTCTTCAGTTACTCGTGTTGGACCTGAGGTTTGACCAGAACCAGGAGGAACCCGGGAAGAACCGGACCCACAGAGGAAGGTCCACCTGCAGGTCCACAGGTGAGTTTCTGACAGAACTTTATCAGAACACAGGTCTGTTTTCATGTATAAAAATATAAAATCATAATTCTGAAGGTTTTTCTTACAGAACTTGACTTTAGTCTTTAAGATATTTTTATTTCCGGTATCGAAAAGTTTAAATAGTAAGAAGGAACAGGATGAGCTGCTTCTTCCTGCCTCTCACTTTTCTTTTTAATCAGAAATACAGACGTCATGTTTGAGATAGATAGATAGATAGATAGATAGATAGATAGATAGATAGATAGATAGATAGATAGATAGATAGATAGATAGATAGATAGATAGATAGATAACTGAAAGGATTTAATTCGAACAGACTGGATGAAATCTGAACGGTTGATAAACTGACTTTATTGAAAACAGCTGAAAAAATATGAGTTTGTAAAGTAAAACTAAACAGAACAGARGGTAAAAAGAGGAAAACAGCAGCTAATATGAGCTAAAATTAATTAAATGCTAGAAGCTAAAATAAAAACAACTCACTCGTGTTTTAATCCAAGTGGTTTTAAAGATCAAAATGTTTTTTTTCACCTTTTATATTTGCATGAAATGTGTGTTATAGACTCTYTAACTGAAACTAGCAACTCCACAGCTAAAAGCTAACAGGAGCTAAAGAAAACACAAACAGGTCTGGTATTTAGGCTCATGATGAGCAAAGTTTTTATTTTATGTTTTTTTAATGAAGACATCTCTGTTTATTTTTCTGGTGCTTTCTTTTATAAATAAAGTAAAAATAACATCAAAAAGTATCAAAACTAAAACTAAAAGCTCAGTTCTGCTGATTGAGCCGAACGTTCTGATCAAGTTTAGAGACGTGACGTTCACCAACGATCCGAATCTTTTGAACAGCTCTTTACAACGAACGATAGGAGCCGAGTCGCGGGCAGGAACGAGACATTTGTACTTTTATTTCTTTTATTCCTCATATAATCTTTATTTTTTCATCCTTAAATCGCTCCGGCTTTGATTTTTCACAGAAAACAGGCGGAGCGGTGGAGAACAGAAGCTCACAGGAAAGGGGGAGGGGGGTTTCTCGTTGACAACACACATGGTTCCGCCCACGTAACGTGATGACGTCATCACGTCGCCGTACGTGATGACGTATTTCCCTACGTGATGACATAACACGTTCAAAATCGAACGTTTCTTTTTGAACGGCTCCATGAAACAAACGAGATCCTAAGATCCAGATCCCATCAAAGAGCCATTTATCCCATCAATAATCAAGTTATATAAACAGGAAGTTGTTTGATATAAACAGGAAGTTGTTTGATATAAACAGGAAGTTGTTTGATATAAACAGGAAGTCGTTTGATGTCAACAGGAAGTAGTTTAATGCAAACAGGAAGTAGTTTAATGCAAACAGGAAGTAGTTTAATATAAACAGGAAGTAGTTTTATCTGAACTGTGATGGATGCAGAGACGATCAGTTTGTTGTGATGAAGGTTGGGATCATTTTGTCTGTTTTCTATGAGGGGCTGTGAAGAACTGGGGTCTTCCTCCGGCAGTCACAGTGTAAGGT
>NW_013953229.1:76603-78235 GCF_001266775.1 Austrofundulus limnaeus
GTTTGATATAAACAGGAAGTTGTTTGATATAAACAGGAAGTTGTTTGATATAAACAGGAAGTAGTTTGATGCAAACAGGAAGTCATTTGATATAAACAGGAAGTCATTTGATATAAACAGGAAGTCATTTGATATAAACAGGAAGTCCTTTAATATAAACAGGAAGTAGTTTTATCTGAACTGTGATGGATGCAGAGACGATCAGTTTGTTGTGATGAAGGTTGGGATCATTTTGTCTGTTTTCTATGAGGGGCTGTGAAGAACTGGGGTCTTCCTCCGGCAGTCACAGTGTAAGGTCAAAGGTCACCGGTCTGAAAGATGGCAGATAATTTATGCGCGTTTGTTTACCTTAATATGTGTTCGTAATCAGACAGACCAGGCTCCAATAGTTGAATGTTTGAATGTGAAAAGAGTCGTAGGACACCAACACTGGACCAGGAAACAGGTTTTATTAACTCTGTAGTTTGTCTCCGCCTCCAGCTACACACCAGGAAATACACACTGATTCACCATCGTCTTCATGTCCTGACCCGTCAGGACAGGAGCTGTTTCTGTAGACGTCAGACATTTATTGTTCATCACTAATCGATCACGGTTCTTACATGTGTTGTGTTAAACGTATCTTTAACTAAAAGCCTCCTGAGCCCCACCTCCCAGTCTGCACATAAAACCATGAGTTCAAGCAGAAATAACCACATTATAAGAAGRTATTACTGTCCACCAAATAAAACTATAAAATGTGTCTTTAAAAGTCAGTAAACAACCCAAAACATTTCTTCAGGTCCGTCACAGGAACCCTTCATCTCACACCTGAGTCAGAAAACCCACCTGTACACGAGGACAACATGCATGCTCCGCCCAGAAAGGGCGGGGATTGAACCTGTGACCTCCTTGCTGCGAGACAGCAGCCCAGTCCGCTGCACCGTCCTGTTCTGAATGTAAATCAGTTTTATTTTCCTGTCAGGTTTGAGACTTTAAAACAAAGCTGGGAGAATCAAAACAGCTGCAGSTTCCGGGCTCGGCCACGCCCACTCACAGCCACGCCCACTTACAGCCACGCCCCTGAATACGATCACTTTATTTCCAGTAAAACATGGATGAAGTCGACCCCTCTGTGAAACTGCAGGGGCCTGAACGTTCTGAAAACAGCCACGAGATGGCGCCATCCTCCTGTAGATCTGAGACCTGAACCAGCAGGTCTCAGATCCAGACCTGATCCAGCGGGTCTCAGATCCAGACCTGATCCTGCGGGTCTCAGGTCCAGACCTGATCCTGCGGGTCTCAGGTCCAGACCTGATCCTGCAGGTCTCAGGTCCAGACCTGATCCTGCAGGTCTCAGATCCAGACCTGATCCTGCAGGTCTCAGGTCCAGACCTGATCCTGTAGGTCTCAGGTCCAGACCTGATCCAGCAGGTCTCAGATCCAGACCTGAAGCAGCAGGTCTCAGATCCAGACCTGATCCTGCAGGTCTCAGATCCAGACCTGATCCTGCAGCTCGTCTTGTTTCTGAAACAGAAACTCACAAGTTTCTCTAAAAATGACGTCAGATTAATTTTGTTACAGAATCAGAATTTAAACCTGAAATTTACAGATTTTAGATTTTTAGCAAAAATAAAAATCTAACAAAAAAAC
>NW_013953229.1:80444-82257 GCF_001266775.1 Austrofundulus limnaeus
AGACAGAGACGTGAGACAGCATCTATGAGACAGAGACGTGAGACAGCATCTATGAGACAGAGACGTGAGACAGCATCTATGAGACAGAGACGTGAGACAGCATCTATGAGACAGAGACATGAGACAGTATCTATGAGACAGAGACATGAGACAGTATCTATGAGACAGACATGAGACACTGTCTGAGACAGAGACGTATGAGACACTGTCTGAGACTGAAACATGAGACAGTATATATGAGACAGAGACATGAGACACTGAGACGTGAGATGTGAGAAACTAAGACAGAGATGTGAGGCATGTGACACTGTCTGAGATAGAGATGGAAGACATGAGACACTGAGACAGATAGACATAAGACCCTGTCTGAGACAGACGTAAGACATAAGACACTGTCGGAGACAGAGATGTGAAAAATGAGACATTATCCTTGACAGAGCCATGAGACATGAGACACTGTCTGAGACAGACATGACACGTGAGACACTGTCTATGAGACAGACATGAGATATGACACGTTTCTATGAGTCAGTCATGAGACAGTCAGGGATAAGAGACAGGGATTTGAGACATGAGACAGTATCTATGAGACAGAGACATGAGACATGAAACACTGTCTGAGACAGAGACGTAAGACATGAGACAGTATCTGAGACAGAGACATGAGACACTGTCTGAGACATGAGATGTGAGAAACAGTCTGAGACAGAGACATGAGACATGAGACAGTATCTATGAGACAGAGACATGAGACATAAGACAGTATCTATGAGACAGAAACATGAGACATTATCTATAAGACAGACATGAGACACTGAGACGTGAGATGTGAGAAACTGAGACAGAGATATGAGACATGAGACACTGTTTGATACAGAGACGTAAAACATGAGACGCTGTCTGAGACAGATATGAGACATGAGACCCTGTCTGAGACAGACATAAGACACTGTCTGAGACAAAGACTTGTGACACTGTCTGAGACAGACAAGAAACATGAGACACTGTCTGAGACAAAGACTTGTGACACTGTCTGAGACAGACAAGAAACATGAGACACTGTCTGAGACAGACGTAAGACATAAGACACTGTCTGAGACAAGGACTTGTGACACCGTCTGAGACAGAGATGTGAAAAATGAGACATTATCCTTGACAGAGACATGAGACCTGAGACACTGTCTGAGACAGACATGACAAGTGAGACACTATCTATGAGACGGAGACATGAGATATGACACGTTTCTACAAGTCAAAGTCATGAGACAGTCAGGGACAAGAGACAGGGATATGAGACATGAGACAGACATAAGATGTAACGTGATATGAGGCGTGAGACTAAAACATGAGACATGCCCATGAGACTTGAAACAGACACGAGACAGAGACATAGGACAATGAGACATGAGACTTTCTCTGAGACATGAAACGAACCTGAGATAGAGACATGAGACAGACGCATGAGAAATGAGAAGATTTGGGACAGCAGTGTCTATGAGACAAACATGAGACAGAGGGACCACTGTGGAGACAGAAGACAGAGACATGATGTGTGACATGAGACAGAAAGGAGGACCTCTGAGCAGAAGACATTCTGAGACATGAGACGTGACAGAAGATATGAGACATGAGACATGAGACAGGCAGAGGGACCACTGTGGAGACATGAGACGAACAGAAATCCTGAGCTGCATCACGTTAGTTAAAAACAATTAAAAATTTCAGTTTTAAACACAAAATAAATAAATTTTATTTATTTTTGTTTCAAACTGATTTATTTTTCAGCAACAAAACCTAAAACTTGTTTTAATAA
>NW_013953229.1:82551-85044 GCF_001266775.1 Austrofundulus limnaeus
ATCCGGTTTTAATCCGGTTTTAATCCGGTTTTAATCCGGACCCAGAGAACCTGCAGGTCCTCCGGATCATCAGGTCCAGATGTGGTTCAGGTGGAGGACCGCAGGTCTTGTCCTCTGTCCGCGCGCCCGCCTCACAGGCCCTCCGCGAGCCGGTGTGGTCCGACCTGCGCGGCCTTTGTTTAAGTAACCCCTGAGACCCCCTGAGACCCCCCTCAGTCAAAGCCCTGCTGGAGGAAATGAGGCGCGGAGCTGTTTTTCTTTATTTCTGAATGAATAACCCGTGAAGGCTGACAGGAGGAAAACCTGAAAAACTCTTCAGAATAAAAATCATTTAAATCTCATTAAATCTAAATAAAAAATCTGCATTTATTTTAAACTTTTAAGGAAGAATTTAACTCACTTCCGGTGCAGATATTTTATG
Organism: Austrofundulus limnaeus; assembly: GCF_001266775.1. Lineage (NCBI taxonomy): Eukaryota > Metazoa > Chordata > Actinopteri > Cyprinodontiformes > Rivulidae > Austrofundulus > Austrofundulus limnaeus. The sequence continues at coordinate 82,973 of NW_013953229.1, forward strand.
AAACGCGCCTCATTAATGAGTGGAAATAAATTAAAACTCAAATTAATTATAAATTCAAATATTTATTGGAACAAATAAATAATTTTAATCAGATATTTTTTGGACATTTTCATAATTTAAAATGAAATGTAATAAATCTGATTAATGCCTGTTTTGTCCTGAGAACTGAAATCTCGGTCCGGTTCCGGTTCTGGTACCTGAGATGTCGGAGTGGTCCCTGCCGTTCTGATGGAGGTAACTCTGCTCCAGGGAGTAGTGGGACACACCGGAGTGCAGGCCGGAGGCCGCCGGGCTGCTGGAGGCCAGAGGCTGCTGTTTGATGTAGGGGGGCCCGCCGGAGGACGCCCAGTGCGCGGACGTGCCCGCGTACGGGGAGTGTCCGTCCAGCGCGCTGGCCATGGCGGGGGAGGACGGGACCGGGCTGCTGCTGCTGTCCGGCCCGTAGTCTCCGCTCGGCGGCACCGGACAGCTCGCCATGTAGGTGGAGCCGGGGCTCGGGGACATGTGGGGGACGTGGTGGTCGTACCCCGCCGCCATGGAGCTGCTCATCATGTCCAGGTTGTAGCTGTTCCCGTGACAGGCCAGGCTGGAGGGGGGCTGGAAGTCGAAGCTCTGCGGGAGGATGGAGGTCCCGAAGCCGATCCCGTTCATCATCCGGTACATGGGCTTCAGGGCCTGGCACTTCCTCCTGAAGCCGCGGGGTCTGCGCCGGAACGAGCCCTCCTCGAACATGAACTCGCTGCCCGGGTCGATGGTCCAGTAGTGGCCCTTCCCGGGCCGGCCCAGGCCTTTGGGCAGCTTGATGAAGCACTCGTTGAGCGAGAGGTTGTGCCGGACCGAGTTCTTCCAGCCCTGATAGGAGCCCCTGAAGAACGGGAAGCGGGCCTGCAGGAACTGGTAGATCTCGCTGAGGGTCAGCCTCTTGGTCGGGGAGCTCTGGATGGCCATGACGATGAGGGCGATGTAGGAGTAGGGGGGCTTCTCCGGCCGCCTCAGACCCGAGCTCGCCTTCTTCCCTTTGACGCCCGCGGACGAGCTCTCCGCGGCGGCCTGCGAGCTGAGCATGGCGGGGTGCAGGACTCCGGACCCCGGGCTGGATCTGAGCGGAGGGTCCAGCTGCTGCTGAGGGGTCTCTGTAGTCATSTCAGCTCTGACGCACAGCCGCGTGGACAGAGAGAGAGAGAGGAATAACCGCCGAGACCCAGCGAGTGGTCCCCAGAACCCTGAGCGCAAAATGGAGAGGAGTCTGTCTCCAGTTACGCACGAAGGTCCCGTTACGCACCGAGCTCCTTTTGACGCACAGCGGGTACGCACTGACAGAGAGAGGAAGAGGAAGGGAGAGTGATGGAGGAGGAGGAGGGGGGGGGCTGGTTATCCACTGCAGACTGAGTGTCCGGGGCTGTAGCTGGACCCTCCGTGGGGTGGGCTCCTCTGGGTGTCACGCGGGCGCTAAGTGGCGCTGTGTGACGCGCGAGGCCACCGAGCGCCTTGGAGGAAATCGGTGGGACTTTTTTTCTGCGCGCAGGAGTCCAGAGAAACAAAAGTCGACCACCTATCATTTCATAAATCTTCCCTCCCTCTGCACCCCCCCCCCACACACACACACACACTCACACACACACACACTCACACACACACACACCGTTTCTCATCTCATGCGCCAACAAATCTCACAGAAATCAGTGACGAAGTCCCCCTCCTCCTCTCCAAATCTGGACCAGGTCCACTTACGGCTCCCCCCTCCCCCCCTCCCTCAGCTCAGACAACACGCAATTAGCTCATCCATCAAACCTTCAGTCTCCAATCAACGCGCTCCACTTTTTCTACACTGACTTCAGCTCGATGTGGAACAAAAATATAAACATAAAAAGTAAAAAAAAAACTCAATAAAAAAAAATCCAACTTTTGATGCTTTGATTTTTCCCGCGCTGCTTTTTCTTCTTTCTGCAACACAAACAACTTGTTTCATTATTTCTGCTCTTATTTCCTCCCGAACTGGTCCAGAAGAAAACAAACCGCAGCGGTGCCGGTGTGTGAGGTGCTGCTGGTCTGCAGTGTGTGTGTGTGTGTGT
>NW_013953229.1:91420-93465 GCF_001266775.1 Austrofundulus limnaeus
ACACACACACACACACACACACACACACACACACACACACACACACACACAGGAACGCACGGTTACAAGGAGACAAGACACAAATGTGATGTCTGCCACACACACACACACACACACACACACACACACACACAGGAATGCACATTAATATGGTTTTTCTGAATGTTTGTTTTTCCCACTTTAAGCTCAGAGCCACAGAGAAACGAGGAAAAGTGCACAAAACACGCGCGTGCCACACCAGTCCGGGGGTCTGAGGACATCACGGGTCTGAGATCAGCAGCCTGGATGTCTGAGGATTGGGGGGTCAGGGGGTCTCAGGACAGCAGGGAGTCTATGTGGAAGTCCCGCGCCCTGCCGGGCACCTTGAAGGCGGGCTCAGGTGCGACCATGCCCGGCTGCAGGTAAGAACTCGCGCCGGGCTCCGTGCAGCCGCAGGACGCCTCGGACACGATCGCGCGCTGCAGCGGGTAGTTCAGAGCGTAGGGCAGCACGTGCGCCCCCGGGGACCAGTAGACCCGGGGTCCGGGGCTCTCCGCGGGCTCCCTGTCCTCCCTCCGCCGGAACGGGGTGCTGAGGATGCTGTCGATGGCGAAGGAGCTGGAGAACTTGACCTCCGGCGCGGACAGGCGCGCGTCCTCGCTCAGGATGTCCGGGCTTCCCCGCTCCTCCTTGGGGGTCCTCTTGGCGATGCGCTTCCTCCGGCGGCGGAAGACCCCGTCCGCGAAGGTGTACTCGCTGTGCGGGTTCAGCATCCAGTAGTTGTCCTTGCCCCAGGGCCGGGACGGGTCCCGCAGGACCTTGAGGAAGCAGTCGTTGAGGGACAGGTTGTGGCGCACGGAGTTCCTCCAGCCCGTGTAGCTGCCGCGGAAGAACGGGAACTTCTTCATCAGGAAGTCGTTGATCTCCGCCAGCGTGAGGCGGCCGCTGCCGGACTCCCGGATGGCCATGGCGATCAGGGCGATGTAGGAGTAGGGGGGCTTGGGTCTGCGCGTGTACGGCTTCGCCTTGCCGCCCTCGCCGCTCTGCGCGACAGGTGCCGGGCTGTTGGCCATGCAGTCCCCGTCAGAGCCCAGCTCGTCCCCGGACAGGGGAGAGGGAACTCCCCCGTCCGCTTCCAGGCACAACTCCACCGGCTTCTGCGCAAAGTGGTGCGTCGAGAAAACTTCAAGCTTCATTGTTTTCCTCCTCAAAACAACAAAGCAAAAATAAAAAGTCTGTTTCCTCCTGCAGGATCTGCAGATGTTGTCTCAGCTGAGCAGGTGTCCTGTCAGCACTGATGAGTCTCGCGCGGAGCCTGCACAACAAACATCTGTCTCCGGAGACACCGGAGGCTTCCTATAATATAATGCCCGCGCGTGGGCCGGCCCACGGGCGGGGTTTCCACCTCAGGATCCATTGAAGTGACTGAGTCATATGGTTTATGTATGTTCATGTTGCAGCAGGGCGGGGAGGGAGGAAGGAGGGAGGAGACACGGACAGGTGGAGGAAGTGCGCTTTTACGCACGGAGCCATGGCGCAAACGTTACGGAGTTAAAAGAACAAACAGCAACAATCAYACCTGCAGCTGTTTGTTTTTTTTAACCGGGTCCCCCCCTCACCTGAGCTCTCCTGGAACGAGGAAGTCAAACAAAACAGAAGTTAAAGAAAAACAAACAAACTTCCGCTTTACGCGCCGTGGATGATGAAACGCGCGCGCTCCGGTTCAGGAACTAAAAACAAAAACTGAAAATAAAATTTGCCCGTGAGGTCAGGAGGAGTTCAGGCGCACCTGTTAAATAATGATCAATCAGATCTGGACCTAAACTCTGGATTATCTGTGTTTACTCTGGGGATTATTGCTTTATGGGTTTGGATCCGGTTCTGCTAATCGAACAACGTCCTGTTCGACTTCGACTGGTTTGTGTTTAATACAAGTCAACAGAGACCAGTAACCCAGTCTACAAATAACAGCATTTACTTTTGGTAAGCTGCTGGTTTTGCAGGTGAAGGTGGATCTGAGTGACGCGAATGTATCCAAAACAAACAAACAAACAAACAAACAAACA
>NW_013953229.1:93784-97211 GCF_001266775.1 Austrofundulus limnaeus
GTATTACTTTGTACACAACCCATCACAGCTGTACGCTGTTAGAAAATATATTTTTTGGAGAAGTCACCTCCCAATAAAAATCTAACTGCTCACTTTTACTCAGTACTTTTACTTTTAATACTTAAGTAGATTTTGTGTGAGAAATTTACTTTTGATACTTAAGTACAAAAAATATCAGATACTTTAAGACTTTTACTCAAGTAATATTTTTAGAAAAGACTTTAACTTTTACCAAAGTATTTTTATGATAAGATACTTGTACTTTTACTCAGTTATCACTCTGAGACTCAGCACTGATAAATAATAAAAAGTGAAAATAATCGTTAATATTTCTTGGAGTCAAACTTTGCGTCAGTTAAACTGAAGTTTGACACATCAGGACTTCAACATGTTGAAACATTTCAGTTTTCAGTAACTGCAGCAGCTTGTTTGGAGGATAAAACCTTTTTCTGCTGTTAAAATCTGAACTTTGAAGATAAAAAAATMAAACTTCAGTCTGACTCTGATGATTTATTATAAACTGAGAAAAATAAAATGTTTCAACTGATTCAACAAAACTTTGTTGTTTCAATGTGAAGTAGCTACGCTGGAGAGACTCTTTCTTTCTTTCTGTCTGTCTGTCTGTCTGTCTGTCTGCATTTCATGGACTCCAAGATGGGCACATTTCCCGTAATCCGATTGTTTTTTTTTTTTGGAAACCGTTAGCAGACCTGTTAGCTTGAGCCAAATTAGGTTCAGTTTATTTTAAGTCCAACAAAATATATTCACAATTGTAAAAGTTTTATTTTTATGCTGTTTATCCTGGATAAATTAAAACGATCCCCTCTTACAGGATGTGTKATGCACCGTGTGCATTAGCATTAGCAGCTAAACTTCAAACTAAGAACGTCAAAAAAACGTTTTAAACGTTTACATATAACGAAAACAAAAACTGACTACATGTAAAATATGGTGGATAAAATATTTGTAGTTTGACTAAACAGTATTTATAAAAATATAAACATGATTTAAGAAATGCTTTTATTCTGAAAGGGTTAAACTGGAAGTAGGCAGAGCTGTTATTCTGGTTTGGATTGACTGATTTGCCACAGATGATCCCGCCCACCTTCAAATTAAACCAATAGAAAACTGACAGGTTTGTGTTAGCGCTTCCAGTCGTCTTAGCGGTTAGCGGTTAGCATTAGCTTCCACTGGTTTATCAGTTTAGCATTAGCAGAGCTGAGATTCTTGTTCAGCAGATTACTGCGTATAGTGAAGCTAACGTTCTGCCCACTGTCCCTGCAGAAGCTGGTCACCGGTGCCCCACCCTGGAGCCAGGCCTGGGGGRGGGGCTTGTCAGTGACAGGATTTCTCAAGTAGGGGGTCTCTGCGGAAGAGCGCGGACGAGTGGGCGTGTCACAATGAAAGGCGATTCTAAAGAGACACTCCTGATTTGATGGACTTTGTTAAAGGGACACACCTGACTGGACAAGCAAAAAAAGGGGCGTCACCGTACGGCACCACCTGATTGGACAAGAACAAAAGGGGCGTCACCGTACGGCACCACCTGATTGGACAAGAACAAAAGGGGCACCACTGTACGGCACCACCTGATTGGACAAGAACAAAAGGGGCGTTACCGTACGGCACCATTTTTTCTGAAGACCCCTACTTGTGTCACATTTCTCCTGGTTAACCTTAGTGTTGGGGTCAGGGTCAGGCTGTAAAGAGGTCAAGCAGGGTCTAAGGATACCGTCATGTAGGCCTCGTAGCCCACAGTCTTTATGGTTTAGACACGCCCATTCTTGTGACACGCCCACTTTGATTCTGCAGGTAACCCCTTCTCTGATTTCTACCCATGGGGTTTGGTCAGGCTCAACCCAATGAGAAACATGGGGTTTCCTTCCTTCARCTGCTCAGGACGCCCCCCCTCTGGAGGGTTTATAAAGTCCTGGGGGGTCTCCCCAGGGAAGGGGTCAGGTTTTAGATAAACTCCCTCCCCTGAGCGTCGGCGGCTCTGACTCMGCTGTCATCACCTGAGATGACGAAGCAGACAGACGCCGCCGAGCCGACAGGAGTTACGATCTCTGAGGTCGTTAATCTGTCACCTGTGCCACGCCTCGCTTTCCTTCGGCTGTTTATAACTTCAGCTCKGACTCCGTCAACTCCTTTATTTGACGATTTTAGGTTGACATTTAAAAAAAAATCAAAGTCCCTGCAGAGGCTCCAGTTCCAGCAGCTGAATCTTGGCAGCATCCTGAGCGGTTTTGGTGCTTCGACCTGTTAGGGTTTCAGGACGGCTCGCTGAGGCGTTTGGGTGTGAAAGGTTCAGCCAGGGTACGGAGGTTAGGTGTTCTAGAAGTCCCTGTTCTGTTTTTCTTGTTGGGCTGAAAGGCCTGGAGGTTCCTGGTCTCTCAAACCAAAGTTCATTGCTTTAATTCTCACATTCAGACAACAGAAACGAACCGGCTTTGTTCTTTTGTCTTTTCAAAGTGAGAGTTTAAACATAAATGCTTCAAATGCTTTAGAAAATAACTACTTATTTTATTGTTTACCTGTTTTCAGCTGTTTGTAAAGGTAAACAAACATGTTGGCAGCTAAACATGATCAGTTTTCACAGTTTTCTTCTGCAGGTTTTTATCTCCTGATTCAAACCGTTTGATTCGAACCTCCTGCTGAGTCTGAAGCAGGACCGTTTTCAGTCCCACGACGGTGGAAGGCGTGTCGGCGCTGCGCCTCCGTGAGGTCGGGTTTAATTTCTCCCGCTCTGCCAAGACGCCCGAACGAGCTCACCTGTGGTGAAGCGCCGCGCCGTGAGAGGCAGCGCACCTGTTCTCTGTCTGCTAATCTTCCAGGTGCTGGTTAAAATCCGAGCAGGAGATGGTTTCCCTGCAGGCATCCGTGATGGATCTCATTATCGTTTTTTTTAAAGCACATCTGAGACGAAACGATCAGGTTTTACCTCCGAGGTAAATGGACTGAACTCATWTAGAGCTTTATCCAGTCCTATGAGGACCCCACAGAGCTTTACTCTAACAGTCACACACACATTCACACACTTCAGATGTGGATCAATTTGTTTGATCTCTCCAAGTCCACAGGTGTTTTGGTTCCAGAAGCTTTGTGACTTTTCAAAATGTCTTCTGACAATTTCCAGTTGGTATGTATGTACGTATGTACGTATGTATGTGTATGTACGTATGTATGTGTATGTACGTATGTATGTACAGTATGAATGTATGTATGTATGTACGTACGTACGGTATGTATGTATGTATGTATGTATGTACGTACGTACGGTATGTATGTGTATGTACGTACGTGTATGTACGTATGTATGTACAGTATGAATGTATGTATGTATGTACGTACGTACGGTATGTATGTATGTACGTACGTACGGTATGTATGTATGTACGTACGTACGGTATGTATGTATGTATGTACA
>NW_013953229.1:98915-100839 GCF_001266775.1 Austrofundulus limnaeus
TTGATTTTACATGATTTTGCCCCTTTTAAAGGAACATTTCACGTTTTTGTCTTCTGCACTAAAGAAGGCTGTAAACACCTTCATCCTGGTCGATAAATAGAAAGGATTAAAGTGCTTCAGAGCAGGAAGCATAAAACCACCCTGTGTTGTTTCAAACTCACCTGTTTTGATTCAGAGTCTCCTGTTTTTTAAGAGCTGACACGAATGMAATCCCAGTTATGTAAATTCAACGGGTGAATCCCTCCACTACTCCTAAAAATAGCCCCACCTCTGCCAAGGGCTGCTCACACGCTAACCCCTGTCTGCATGTCTGTGGATGACTTCTTACCTGTATCTCATCTTTGTTTTCGTTGACTGAAGGGTGTCTGGCCCCCATGTCTTTGTGTAAACAAAGCGTGGGCCCGTGTCGTTTGTGTGTGAGTGTGTGTGTGTGTGTGTGTGTGAGGCAAGCAGGTGGAGGGAACGGCAACATGAGGCGCAGCGTGGCTGACATTCCCCACATTCCCCCGCAGCACAGTTCAGTCTGACACGCAGCCGCTGATAGTAGACATGCTTCAGTGCGGCGCACAGGTAGGCACAGCGGCCCAAAGTTCAGGCATTCCACCACGATTCCYCTCATTCCTTCGTTTGATCTGAGCCGTGTCTGCTCAGGTGTGTGGGTCTGAAACATGGAAGACGTTGCATCCAGTTTATTCCTCACACCCTGATTACTGTAATTATCCCGAAACGCCGGCTGCCTCTCGCTGCCTTCGAAGGCGGCGGCGGCGGGGGACTGTGTTCGTTTCACACCTGAGAAACAAAGTTGCCGTGTTGCGATGCGTAACTTTCCACAACAAGTACACCCAGAACATTATGATATAGAATTCCTGATAAGACAAACACGAATGCTGTGACTCAACGGGGCCGGGTTTGGAAATAAAACCCTCGACTGATAAATGAATTCTCTTCATAACCTGGAGTCACTTGGCAGACGCCTGTTGCTATTTTGGTTCACCTGTTTTCTTACCTGAGGTGTTCACACCCTACCTGTCCCACAGAGAGGAGGGGAAAAAACAGATTGGTATAAATACGTAAAGCCAACAGGGGTATAATTAAAGAAATGAAGGAAAGAGGTGAAGCACAGGTTAAAGGCAGCGAGGGAATGCCAGGATCGAAATTGCGTCCGATGACAGTGATGTCATTTTTGAGCAGATTTGGTAACAYCTCCTCTAATTTTAACTCTCTTTAAATAAAAAGTTCTGTTTTAACAGCAGAGCATCATTTCTTGAAGCAACTATAACAACTTTCCCCCTAAAATGCACCTCTGCTTACCAGAAAATCTATTTTAATTTTTAGTTTTCTGCCAACAAACCTCACCGGTTCAGTAATCTGTGATCTGGTTGAGGAGGCAGCAGGTCCAAGAGGAAACAAAAGAGCTACAAAAACCTTGATGATAGAGACAACACAACACAAACCYGAGAGAAGCTGTGATGTAAATTCAACGTTACGCCGATGATTATTTTCTATTCATATATATGTTAACCTCCGCCAAGGGTGAGGTGATGTTTTTGGTTGCGTATGTCTGACTGTCGTTCTGTCTGTGGACAGATTGTCATGACATTTTTACCACATGTGGGTACTGGAACAAGGAACACATCTTTAAATTTTGGTGATGTTCTGGATCACGATGCGGATACAGGAATTTTTTTTTTTTAACACTCTGAGATCGGCAAAGCTGTGATGCTTTCACAGGGCTTCTGTAAAAAACAGTAAGCTGGATTGGACAGCATGGACTTCAAACTTTATAAAAGTAATGTTAAAACAACATTTAATGATGAATAATTTTTGCCATAATATGCACATTTACAGAACGTTTTGTGACCAGGAAGTGCGTGACTGCACCATGAAACCTATTTTCCCCATTTCCTCAAACACACCACATTTC
>NW_013953229.1:101557-102961 GCF_001266775.1 Austrofundulus limnaeus
AAATAAGACGCAGAGGGAACCTTACCTTAAACGTCAATATGTGACGAGTTGGGAGTGAGAATGTGTAGGATTAAATGTTCACTACGTCAGAACTTATTCAGRAAATGTGTTTCCATCTCTGATTTTATGCATTAACTCTTACAGGATGGGGGAAATTGGTCTTGGCGGAGGTTTGCACTCTCAGAGTGCTGTTATATTATGCTTGAATCTGATGAGTTCAGTATGTTACTAAGGTTTTGAGCTCATTTTAGAGACATAAATCATGGATGACTCTTAATTTGAAACTCAGAAAAGACAGAGGTTGTGGTTTTTGAACCTGAGCATCTTCAGTGCGTAACGAGGCAGAAAAAACAACTAATTTTGAAATTTGTCCTGATGTGTTCCTGTTAGAGCACATCTGTCATTGAGTCTCAGTCGTACGGGATTCGTACCTCAGACCATTTCAGCTCCTCACACACTAGGCTGGAGCGACTCAGAGGGAGTTCAGGGAGGAAGAAGAATTAAACGGAGGAAAAGAAGGACTGATTGATCTCAGCTGTAGACACCTGGCCTTATCGCCTCAGCTGATAGGACCTACCTGCGCTCGGCGGGGCTGTGGGCTGTTTTTTTGTGTTGCAGCGTAAACACGAGGGCGAAATCAGTACCTGRGCTGCTCTGTTTACCTGGCAGCCGTTCAGCCCCTTTCTGTCTAAACTTGAAATCGGATCCAAACACTCTACTCACGCATAGCAGTTTGCACGAGATGCTCTGCCTGCCTCTCCACCTACCGCCAGGCCTCGCTGCTATTTTCTGCACCGTCTGAACCTTAACCACCCCCTTCCCCTCTCTTTTTTTATTTCTTTGATTGAGAGGTGGAACATTTAGCTGCGAGGCTTTGGCTGCAAACAAAACACAGATTTTTTTTAAAGCAGTTACCAAGGAATCACCCCTACAAACATCTCCAACAAACAGACTCGTGATTGGCAGAAGTTTTGTGTTTTTGCAGGAGGAGGGGGGTTTTTTTCAGCACGTTTATGTTTTATAAAAATGTTTCCCGAGACTGACAACCTTCTGGCTTCTTCGCCTTTGATTTTTGAAGCCCTRATGGTGCAAGAAACAGTACAWCATGGGGTGCTGTTTGTAAAGTTACACAGTCAAAAATTACCACCAATATTCTGGTTTTATTTGGCCTTTTATAAGAAAAAAAGGAACAGATTTATTTTTCTGTCAGTTTTTCACCGTATGATTCATACATTTATAAATGTTGTAGTTTATAAACTTAAATATTTAACTTACAAGTTAAATATTTAGTCAACAAGCTAAATACTTTACTTGTGACTCAAATATTTAGTTTTGAGCTAAATATTTAGCTTGAAACTTAAATATTTAGCTTGAAACTTAAATATTTAGCTTGAAACTTAAATA
>NW_013953229.1:103540-107278 GCF_001266775.1 Austrofundulus limnaeus
GTAAAATATTTCGTTTATAAACTGACATTTATAAATGGATGAATCATACGGTGAAAAACTGACTTTAAAAATAAATTTGTTCTTTTTTTTCTTATAAAAGACTAAATAAAACAAAAATATTGGTGGTAATTTTTGACTGTGTAACTTTACAAACGGCACCACATAGTACAAAAGGCTAAATTTAAACCCATTTGCTCAGTTTGTTCAGCTGCAAAATGTAATTAGAAACCCGCAGATGTGACTGTTTGCTGTGTGTGCTATTAGATATTGATCCGCTGATAATGCTCATAGGAATATCATTAAGTATCGGAAGTTTGAGCCCCAACGCCTCATCTCCTCCAGCTGGCTGGAGGCGGCCGGATCGTCTCCTGCTTCCGGCGTGGCATTGATCRGTCGGAGCAAACAGCAGCAGGCCGGCTGTAAAGCAAACCGAGGGGGAGCTGCGTTTTGGTGTAAAACAGATAAAATAAAAAGAGKGGGATCACGTGATGCAGAGTTGTTGACTTTTCCTCTCATGCAGGCAGAGTTACACCATGGAAGTTAGGATGGTCAGGTTTATGCGTTGGGCATACATTTGAATTTTAGAGTAGTTAATGTGGATTTAATTTACTTCAGAAATGAAGAGATGCGTCTTTGCAGAGGGAATCTCAGTTTTTGCTCAGATTTGTGGGTAAAAATGGAGGAAAAGCTACTTGAGTGGGGGAGGGGCATAACCTCCTCTACTCAATTTAAACGGGTGATTAAGTAATTCTCACAATAATGTTTAAGTAGATATTCATGAGGCGCCAAGTGTAAAATAAAATGTTAAAATATGACACTAACCTACTGTCATTATTTAGCTCACTATTCTTCCATCATGATAATTTTAACTAAATGTGTAAATCTAAACGTAAAATTTCACATTTAAATATTTTAAAATGGAATAAAGCCTTTGCTGCTAATGCTAATGCTAATGCTGCTAATGCTTTGCTACAAGACATCAAACTTGCAGTTGTGGTCGGGTGCAACTTTAGGTTTAACGTTTTGTGTGTGTGTGTGTGTGTGTGTGTGTGTGTGTGTGTGTTGGTTATGCTCTCTGCCTTTTTATTTATTTATTGAATCATTTACTTTTGTAAAATGATTTAGGATATTTCAGAGTAAAATACATTGAAGGCCTAATGCTTTTACTGCATTTACTTTTCTTTTGTTGTTTTGTACTCTGCACCGTTAGTTCAACAAAAGCTCCCACCACCCCCTCACGTTTTTTTTACATTGTGCAYCATGCCTAAGTTTCTCAATTTGCTAAGAGATAGCAATTATGCTAAGAACTACATACTGTATATGACAGTGTAAATTTTGAATTTGAGTCAAAGGTAACTAAAAATAACAAGAGAGCTGCAGTTGTGTTCTTAACCAGTTTAGTTCTATTGGGTTTGAGCAAATGGTGTCGTTTTATTGGTTGGTTTACACTGACTGGATGAAATTATTGTGGGGGTCATAACCCCTCTGACCCCCTGCAAATTATGCCCGTGATCCATATTGTTTGTTTTTAATGAACACCTTTTGGATTTCAATTTCAAAAACAGAGTGTTAGTAGTGTTAGCAGCATTAGCAGTGTTAACAGTTTTAGCAGCGTTACCAGCATTAACAGCGTTAGCAGCATTAGTAGTGTTAGCAGTGTTAATGGGGTTAGCAATGTTAGCAGCATTAACAGCGTTAACAGCATTAGCAGTGTTAGCAGTGTTAGCAGCATTAGCAGCGTTAACAGCGTTAGCAGTGTTAGCAGCATTAACAGGGTTAGCAGTGTTAGCAGCGTTAACATCATTAGCAGCATTTGTAATGTTAGCAGCATTAACAGGGTTAGCAGGGTTAGCAGCATTAGTAATGTTAGCAGCATTAGCAGCGTTAACAGCGTTAGCAGTGTTAGCAACATTAACAGGGTTAGCAGGGTTAGCAGCTGTAACAGCATTAACAGCGTTAGCAGCATTAGCAGCATTAGTAGTGTTAGCAGCATTAGCAGCATTAGCAGCATTAGCAGCATTAGTAGTGTTAGCAGCATTAGCAGCATTAGCAGCATTAGCAGCATTAGTAGTGTTAGCAGCATTAGCAGCATTAGTAGTGTTAGCAGCATTAACAGGGTTAGCAGGGTTAGCAGCATTAATGTTTGTTCTAGGATGACGTTACAATAAAAGTAGCACACCGACAAAGGCTGCATTCAGTTTTGAAATTCTTAAATGTAAACTTAAACATTTAGTCACGACATTTACATTTAATGTTTACATTTAGATTTAGATTTGAACACTTAACATTGATGAGTAAACATAGTAAAATGCAAGAACAGTAAGCTTATTAACAATAAAATGTTAGAAAAATTTAACTTGAATTTTACGCTCAGAAAATGAGCCAAAACACATTTTGTWCTTGGCACCCCATTGTTATTTTTTTGTACAACTGCCAATTTCATCTATCATTGTTGGTGTTTTGTTTCAAACACCAGTTGATATTTTACACTATAATCACTTTTTAAAAGCTTATTTCTAGGGACAAACACAGCATTTTGGCAGACTTGCCTCTGAAGTTTTCATGTTCAGTTATATTAAARTAAATGGGGATTTATTTATTTTTTGCCACATCACCCCTTTAACTCTGTTGTTTAATTTGAAAACAGATCTGACCGATGAATACATACGGTACTCTCAGGTTCATTACCTCCCCCCTGCATGCCAGAGGAACTGGTTTCACCTTGGAACAACCAGCTGGATAAAGAAAAAGAAAAAAAAAACTGTTAAGAAACAGAAACCGGAGCACCTGTTTTGGCATTTAAATAAAGGATCAGAAAACCATTTAGTTGTGCTCCAGAYCTAATGGACCTGCTGTAGGCAAAAAGCCGGAAAAAGTGTTTTTTTAATAACTGATGAAATACAGTTCAGTGTGAAAACAGTTTTATGAATTCAGAGATAAAATAGTAAATGTCCTTCTTGTTGATTTACAGAACAAAAAAGTTTACTTTTGGTAAAAATTAGTAACTATTATTTGTTTATTAACAATGTCTCCAAACAATGGAGACATTTATTATTATTTTAGTGTCAGATTTAATCTCAGTTGTTGACAAATCAGAGTTGAATTGTTCATCATATTTCCAATAAAATGTGATTTGTGTAAAGCATTTTAAGACAAAACACCAGTCTAAAAAAGTAATATATACTCCATGACATTAGCTCTTGAGTTAATAAAGAGTTATCTCCCGCGCTAATGACATTACCTCCAGAGCTAATGAATATAGCATTAGCTTACGAGCTAATAAATATGGTGTTATTTACAGAGTTATTAAATACAGTCTTGGTTTGCAAACTGTCGTCGCATGAATGCAGAAACACGTTGGAATAATGCACAGAAAGTCTGCGTGTATGGTCGTAATAATGATTTAATTCTGAGCGACAAGCAAACAGGACTCGATCAGGAAGCTCGGTATGCTTGTGGCTCAGAATTAAATAATTATTACAACCATACACACAGACTTTCTGTGCATTATTCCAACGTGTTTCTGCATTCATGCGACGACAGAAATTGGCGTTGTCGGCAGGATCAGCTCCAAGGACCGGAAGATTGCCCGCAGCTGGTCGACTGTTTTTTTCTCGAAGAACCGGAAGATGAAGGCTGACAAGGCTGACCTGTTTTTGTCTGCTGATCGTGTCCGGGTTTTGTGATCTGTCTTTACATCGACCGCTGTGGGTGATCTTTTGGGACTGGAGCTGAAAA
>NW_013953229.1:108351-112347 GCF_001266775.1 Austrofundulus limnaeus
AAACTCCCTGCTAATCAGGAAGAAACCTCCAGCAGAACCAGGCTCAGGACAGGAGCCCATCTGCCTCGACCGGCTGGTTGAGGGATTTTTAAATAGTTTTACAGTTTTATAGTTAAGAAGACTACAGATTTTAAAGTTAAAACTTGTTTGACAAAGAGTGGCCGATGACCTTCAGCTGCAGGACTTCCGGGGAGAATCTGTTGCAGTTTTGGTGCTGAGAAGACAGAATAAACAACTCAGCGAGGAGTAATCTGCTGTAATCTGTGCACGCCTGTGTTCAGTAATCTTAAAAAAAAGTTTAAAATTACAGGCCTAGCCTTCCTGTCACCCACTGCTTTTCATCATTTTAAAACCACAAAGATCCCTGAGCTCAGAGTTTGTGTTAGGGATGAAACTCAGCTACCACCACCAAGTTTTGGCTCCATATCTGTAAAACTGTTCCTGTTGAGATACGAGGAGCTTTCCTCTGATGAACTCTCCTTGTGAGAAAAACAGGAGGAGCGCACCTGACCAGGCACCAATCCAAACAAGAGGTCTTGAACTCAGCCCGTTGCGTGCCGATCCGAGCCAGACATCTGATTAATTACAGCGCGGCCGTTAGGGCAAAGAAAACTAACTGATGAAAAGTCGGCGAGTCTGCAGGCTCGACCTGCCCAAACAGCATCATGCGTGTTAGCTAGTGAAACCCTCAACCCCCCCTCCTTCTTTCCATGGCTCTTCCCTCCACACCTCCCACCCTCCACCTCCCTCCTCTGCTCCAGGCCCGTTCGTGCAGAAGAGGTAAAACATTTCTCTGGCTGCGTCAGAACCTCGCAGGTGGGCCCAGTGTATTCAGGTAGATTATATCACTGTTACTATAGCTCGTGTTTGGGTTAGCTTAAAAAAAAAGCACTTTTCGCAGCGGGAGCAAAACAAAGTACTCTGCAGAGGATGATAACAGAACGAGCTGCTCCCTTTAAATTAACCTCTGCAAATGTTTTAGCTTCGCACGGAATAGACCTGCTCCTCCTACCAACATTTTTTTAACTCTAGGTTTATGTAGTGTTCCTCCAGAAGACTGTATTAACAAAGGGAACTAGTTATAACATTAGACATTTGATAAACTTACTTTAACTATAAAACGATGCTGTAAAAATACTGTTTGCTGCAAAGCATTCTGGGCAAATGACTTTTATTGGAAGCTCCAGTATGAGCTCTATCCACCTTGAAAGTTAGAGCTAATACATATTGAATTAGATACCAAGCTAATATATAGCCTACATGGCAGTAGCACCAAAGCTAGTAAATTTATTGATAGTTGGAGAGCTAATATAAGACACTAGTTCCCAGTCTACTGTTCATGGTGATATGAAGCATTAGCGCAAGAGCTACCATATGTTTTGCGATTATGGCGTTAGCTCTAGAGCTAATACATTTAGAAATAGCTACAGAGCTAATGCGTATATGTAGGCTGTGTKCAAAARGACAGGCCGGGTCCTCCGGAGGACCCAGACTCCCRGGTCGAGGTGGGCCGGGTCCTTGTTAGACCGGGAAGACCGGAAAAAGAGTCTGTGAATTTGGACGGCTAGCCTCCCTTCCTTACGTCWTGTCACCTAGCAAACATGACGATGCTAAACAGAAGCAAAAATAGATCAAAATTAGAAAAATGTCAATACATTAGCATTATTAATATCACAAAACAATTAATTAACTTAAAGGTAACATTTGAAGAACTAATTGACCCGCTGTAGATGTATGTTTATTTCGCGTTTTTATGACAAAAATAATATTTAAAAACATGTCTATACAAATGATAAAAGTATTAGAATTACAACCGCTAAAAAAATTATTTTTATTTCGCCATATTTTTTACTTAAAACGTATTCTTTTCTCTCGCTTCATCCGCCATTAATAGCTTAAAAAATCTCCGGTCGGGCCGCAATGCATTATGGGATARGCTGGGCCGGGAAGGATCCATCAGACCWGTCCTTCKAATSGYGGAAAAGGAAGGACGTATTTGTCGGCCGCATCGGAGGAGTCTTTAGTTTGGGARGGCCTCCGTCACGGAGCWATGACTTATGCAGCTGACYAATTCYGCCTTCGGAGGACCCGMCCTGCRGTTTTGGACACAGCCATAGTGATATGGCATTAGCTGTAGAGCTAATYACTTGGTGTAGCATTAGCTCCCAAGCTAAWATTTTAATGGCAATGTATGGTGTTGAGTTAATATATATATATATATAGTCTTAACTCCTAAGCTAATCTTTAAAAGGCAACATAMGGCTTTTGGTCTACAGCTAATAAACATAGTGTTGGCTCCCATGCTAGTTAAAAAATGGTGTTAGCTAACAGAGCTAATAAATATAGCATTAGCTCTCYAGCTAGTATTGCGTTAATTCCAGAGCTAATTTACTAATCACATTTGATTGTGTCATTGCATGCATTGTGTAGAATATAGAAACTAATACAAAATATACATTTATTGTCAAACATTGTGGCATTTTTGCCTTGGACGTTTGTGTTTTGGTCTCAACCATCATCGTCATTGAAAAATGGCGGCATGTTATTATGAAAAATGCAATAAATACAGACAATTTTTAAGACACTAGGTGTTGTCACGTGTCCAAATCAACAACTTTTAGTAGAATAGAGAAATAACAACACATTAAGGCCAACATAGAGTAGTTGGAGATCCCGCATTTTAGGAACCTAAAGTGTAATTTTACGATTTCATTCCAGAACAGAAACATTCACTGTTCACGTCGGCGTACTGCTTGTTGCACCTAATAATCTACGACCAAAAAATGTTTTTTATCACTTTATCGAACTTTTAACAATAAAGCAAATAATGGAACAAKGTAAACATAAATTGTACCYTTTGATACATTTGATTTATTTCTYTTTATCACATAAGGTCTGGGSTRATGAGATTTTCAAATCATTGCATTTTTATTTGTATTTTACACAACTTTTGGGGGATTTTAGAAAACAAAATGTCTCAAATGAGCAAATTACTTAAGAGATMTCTCCAATAGTTAATCCTCCAAAGGAGACTTTTAATCCAAACCAGCAAAAGCAGCTGTTGTTTTTAAAGTTCTGGTGGTTCCAGCGTGGAAAAGGGCTGCCTCTTGTCCACATTGAAAACATTGTGCTGATTGGACGAGTCGCTCTGTTTCTGATCTGCGTACTGCCTGTGCAGTAGGCTTTATAAATTGACTTTCTTAAACAAAAGACGCATGAATAGCTCGAATGTGCTCCGGGGCCAYAAGCTGGGACGGCTTTTATAAACAGATCACCCAGGTGGTCCATGTGTGAGAGCGGGACCTGAGAGGCCTGCTGCTGCTGCAATCACTGCCTTGGATCGTCTTATTTCAGAAACTGGGTTTGCCTCTGAAGAACTTTAGATGAGAACAGAATCATACGAAGAGAAATGAATTCATAAACAACATTTAAAAAAGGTAACGATTGAGTTCAGCTTTCAAATCCTCGTTGTTTCTTCTCAACCTACAGATGGGATAGGGGTATATCCTGGACAGGTCGTCAGTTTATCACAGGGCCAATCAACCAATGAAGCCTGTTTTTTGAGGGATTTTAAACTTTAATCAATCAAAGGATCGGACCYAATCTTCCGGTTCTTTATGAAACTTCCTGAAGTTGGTGAGTAGATAAAAGGTATTGTCAATGAGACTTTGTCAATTTAGTTCTTGAGCTTGAATCCAGGGTCAGGTTTTTATCTGAATGGGGTAACTGACAGAGGTGGGCAGTAACTACTTACATTTACTCAGTTACTTGAGTAACTTTTTTGGGGAAAAAAACATACTTTTAGGAGTATTTTTACTACGCTGTACTTTTTACTTTTACTTGAGTAATTTTACTGTGAAGTATCAGTACTCCTACTTGAGTAAAATTTCTGGATACTCTACCCACAGTGAGTAACTTCACTGAATGAAGAACAAGCTTGTTTTCTCACACACACACACACACACACACACACACACACACACACACACACACACA
>NW_013953229.1:116462-118339 GCF_001266775.1 Austrofundulus limnaeus
ATATGTCCATCTAACACAGTCATTGTGTTAGATGGACATATATCACATTATATCGATCACAGACGTGAATTGAATTGAATCGAAATCGTATCGTGACAGACTTTGTGATATCGAGAAATATTGAATCGTCATCGAAACAACTGGTATAATATCGTGATAAAGCTGATGATTTACACCCGTTATTTATGTAATGATTGAGAGGTAGAGTTGTTTGGCGGGCAGACACAAACATGGATGTTTATGGAGATTGTTGGGAGCAGTGATGGTTGTCGAGTCTGACAGCTGATGGGAGGAAGGATCTACGGTAACGCTCCTTTGTGCATTAAGGAAGTGAATTTTTGAGGCTCATACTGGTAAACGTCTGAAGTGGTTGGCATGTACGCGAACCTCACTGAATAAAATACTGCTGCATAGAAGCATTTTTGCCAAATCCGCAAAACATTTTTATTTATCTGGTCCCTGGAAGAGGTTCTAAGACAAACCGAGCTACATTCAGGGAATGGCCCGCTTTCTCCGTCTCCCCTCAGGCACGGACTCTTTGACCTCTTTCTTTAAACGTTTCTTCAGACAGGCCGAGCTTCGACTCAAAGATTTACTGGATGGAGAAACATTTCTGCCACCTACACACTCCTCGTACGTCAAACGTGTTTCTGTTGTGTTTGGGAATATTTTTACGTAACAAGTGTGTACTTGTTGCATAAATCTTGACCCGGTGCCTTGTTGTCCCTTCACCCGGCGCAGTGAGCTCCTGCCTGGCGTCTTGTCGTATCAGCCTGAGTTATTGTAAGGATTTGAGCGATGGTTTACGTACAGCGAGCGTGACAAGCCAGCCTGGTCATTCCCTCGGCGTGTTCAGACACATCTGTGCCCTCGGCGGCTCGCTGGTGTTTGTCTGAAAAGAGGATTAGCTGAAAATATGAGGAAACAGTCGGTGGCGGCGTGTAACTGCGAGGGTAACCCGGCTTGTGTTTCCCAACCCTGAATGGTGTCAGGTAATCGCTGTGAGTCATCAACCAGAGAATGCCATCGCGTGCGTGCTGAGCAGCGGAGGTTATGCCCGTGCGATCGAAAAACAGGTTCTGCTGAAAGTCTTGTTGTGACACATTTAGCAGCGGGATCACCGTACAGCAGGGCTTCCCTCTGCAGCTACAACTGGAGCTGGTTTAGTTTTTCTTGCTTTTATTCAGTCAGATGTTTGTTAAAATCGGACCTGGACTGATTGTGAGGGCTGCGTGTTTGTCTGTGGCTCAAGTGCCGCAGAGAGGTGCTGTTATTGTTTTTGTTCCACATGCTGCAGCTCTGACAAGSAGCTCCAAAAATAACACCAAGACCATAATTATGGCTTTAACTTAAATCCCCCCACCCCGCTCCACTCCCTCCTCCCATTATCCTGCTGAGCACCTGCGCTGATTTATGGTGTCAGCCTTGTGTGGGTTTTCACCAGCTTTGTGCAGGAACATGCATCAGAAACGACTAAAGTTCGGCTGATGACATTTAAGCCAGGCTTTTCTGTAGCGATGATGAGTTTATTTATGGTCCTGCTGTTAGCGCTGAGGTGTGGCTCCAAACATAAATTGTCACCTCTCATTCTTCGCTCCAGGACAGGGCTGAACCCAGTTACACCTAAAGATGTAACCGGTGCGTTTYTCTCCAAAACAGAGGAGTGTCCGAATGTAAAACATTAGAAAAAGAAGAAGCCTGAACCAGGGTGAGCACAGCTAACAGTTAGCTTCACTATCTCATAATCGGCTAACTAAAAATATAGCTTTGCTAATAGGTAAGGTCAAGGTGCTTTATTTCAGGGGTTCTTAACCTTTTTGACCTCGGGGCCCAGTTTGTTGAACATAAAGTGACACGAGGTCCAGTCAGACATTACC
>NW_013953229.1:119213-120650 GCF_001266775.1 Austrofundulus limnaeus
GTGGGCCGCGGCCCATAGGTTAAGAATCTCTTCTTTATTTGTCATGAATGCATTGATTTGACACATGAGAAACACCCAAGTGGAGCAGCGAGTAGCTATGTGACACGACATGGCGAGGAGTCGAACCTGTGACTCTTTGGTCCCAAGTCGGCTGCTCTACCACTACACCACAGCCACCCATTCTAATGCCAAACATGTAAAAAATACTTAGCAGAATCTAGTTTTAAACAGTTAAATAACTAAAACTTAACCAACGCTAACAGCTAATAGCTAACCGCTAAGACAGCTGTCACTCAGTCTGCATCATGTCTTCGTGACAAAAAAAAKTAGTGAAAAAGCTAATCCGCTAAACAAAAAATTAGTTCTGCTGTTAGCTGGTTAGCAGAACCATCTCCACCACTGGGTTATGGGCCGAGGGTCTGCAACCTTTGCAATCAAAAGAGCCATTTCTGCTGCTTGGCTCACTGTTAAAATGTGTCCGGAGCTGCAAAACAAGCTACAACTGTGATTATCAACTGCTGGTCCGTGGGCCTTTTTGAGGCCTTTTCGGGAATCCTCACGGCCAGTAGAGGTGACATTATAAAACTAAAAAATACGTTGTGAATTTTCTTATTTATTATTATTACTTTTGCAGATCAGGACAAATGAAAAGCCCAGATTCATGTAAACAAGAAAAATACTGTATATAGTTTATACTGAATTTCATAAAAACTAGTACAACTGAACTATTCAGGCATATTTATAATACACATCAGGACAAAAAATACAAGATTCTTGTAAACAAGAAAAATACTGTATATTGTTTATACGGAATTTCATAAAAACTAGTACAACTGAATTATTCAGGTGTATTTATTTTCTAATTCTTAATATTATGTAGTCTTCAAATTCTTTAAAGGTGATTCTGATGGATTTGAGAGAGAGATCATAGAAAGAAAATGGAATAACAGGCTAGCACGAGCTAACGTTTTACTTTTTGTATTAGTAGTATTGATCACATACAAATTTATTTCGGTTGTGAGTATATAAAAACTAATTATGTCATATTTGGTCACATTTTCAAAGAGCCACTGCAGAGGGACCAAAGAGCCACATGTGGCCCCAGAGCCGCAGGTTGCAGACCCCTGTTCTAGGCTAAGCTAATGGCCAAACGAGGGCTGAGAGATGGGATTTGTAGTCCGTTGAAGGGAGATGGATCTTGAGAATCCTTTTGAAGAGCAGTCCAAAGGAGACAATCTTTGAATTGTCACGTGGCACAACCAGTTACATATTACAGATGTACATTTTGCCGTGGCCACAAGTGCCTTTATGCAAAAACAAGCACTTGATAGACCTGCTAGAATATACACTCACCGGCCACTTTATTAGGTACACCTGTCCAACTGCTCGTTAACACTTAATTTCTAATCAGCCAATCACATGGCGGCAACTCAGTGC
>NW_013953229.1:120660-124978 GCF_001266775.1 Austrofundulus limnaeus
TTTAAATGTAATTCTTTTTCTTATTTATTTAAATGTAATTCTGATGGATTTCAGAGAAAGGTCATAGAAAGAAGTTGGATTATTTAAGTAAACAGAGAAACTTTCTGATACTACGTCTTATAAATACCTTAGAGAAGATCTGGAGGTGACGCCTAAAGGTTGAGCTAACATGTTTTACTTTTTGTATTATTGATCACATATTTACTTTCAGATTGATTCCTGTTGTGAATAAAAAAAAACCATAATATTCTGTTATGGTTGGTTACATTTGAAAAGAACCACTGCGAGGGACCAAATGTGGCCCCAGAGCCYCAGGTTGCAGACCCCTGGTATAAGCTATACCTAGTCTTTACCTGTTCATACCTAATTGTCTATTTAACCCAATGCTAGTTAGCTGTTAGCAAACTTAAAATTGACAAAATACTAAAATTTAGCAGAGCTAATTGAACCTCTAATGGTTTCAAAGTTGGTGAAAAAGCTAATTCATTGAACAAAATAAAAGTTCTGCTATTAGCTGATTAGCAGATCCATGCCCAGCAAAAGGTAGCTAATTATGATTAGCTACTTATTTATACCTGTGCTAGTAAGCTCTTAATGAACTTAAAGTTGACAAAACCTAATTAAGCGGAAGCTAATTCATCTGCTAATGATTTTCAAAGGTAGTGAAAAATCTAATTCAATTGGAAATTTTTTTCTGCTATTAGCCGCTAGCTGATTAGCGGAACCACGCCCACCAAAAGGTAGCTATTTATACAGCTACCTATTTCCTATGCTAGTTAGCTGTCAAAGTTGGCAAAATCAAATTTAGTGGAAGCTGCTAACAATTTTTAAAGTTTGTGAAAAAGCTAATCTGCTAAAAAAAAATTGTTGTGCTAGCTGATTAGCAGAACCATACCCACCACTGGTAAATACTAACAATTTATAAATCTGTAATCCAGTATGATGTAATTTAACAGAAAGTTTAACTACTGCTGAATTGTCATCATATGTTGTATACTGTATGTCATGCATAAACAAAAAACTTAAGAATTTGACAGTCGATGGTTTTAGTTTCACATAATTTGGACAGTGATGCAAAAAGGATCAGAGTCCTTGTTAAGTCAGGACTCAAAATTACAACCAGTCCCCTCTAAAATTTGGGACAGTGTAAAATGTAAATAAAAACAAAATGCAGCAAACAGCAGATCTCATAAACCCACATTTTATTCACAGCAGAATAAACATTAAATGTAAGCTTTTTAGAACAAAAATATGTTTTTAATTTTATGGCAACATCTTAAAAGTTCAACCAGGGGCAACAAAAATCTAACATTAGATTGCTCAAATATTAAAACAGCAGGTAAATATTTATTATAATACGTCCAAAGTTGAAAAGTCAGCCTCTCTGATGTTATGGGGGTGCATTCGTGCCTCTGGCAGGGTCAGCTTACACGTCTGGTTTAGGCTTCATATTGGAAATAACCGTGGGCACAGCTAACCAAAAAGTTAGATTACCGCACTCATAATCTGCTAACTAAAAAAGCTGAACAAGTAAAAATTAGCAGATAGCACAAACAGCTAATTGCTAACGGCTAAGATGCCTGTAACTCAGTCTGTGTCACACATCTTTGTCTCCTTCGAGCTGAAGACTGGTGGGCCTGACATAAACCTGTTGATGTTAGCTTCTTAGTTAGCAAAACTAAAGTTGGTTAACTTAATTTGGCAGAAGCTAACTGCTCCACTAACAGTTTTCAAAATTAGCGAGAAAGCTAATCTGCTAAAGGAAATGTTAGTTCCACCGTTTGCTGATTAGCAAACCATGCCCACCACTGCATTTAGTACAACACACACTAAAAAGGAGAAGGGCTACCCAGCCTCTCTGATGTTATGGTGGTGCATMAGTGCCTCTGGCATGGTCAGCTTACACATCTGGAAAGGCTCCATATTCTTAAAAGTGTTTACAGATTTTGRTCCCTTTGAGACGTTTTTTTCAGGTAAGGTCTTGCACGTTTCAGCAAGACGTTGCTGAACCACATCGTATCTTTGGGAGAAAACTTTCTTTTTAACTTTTCGGTCTTTTTGTATCTGCATCAGCTTTTAAACCTTCTCGTCTGTAAAGTGTTTCAGTTTGATTTATTTATGAAAGAATCCGGGAAACATTCGAGGCGTCATGTCAGAGACGGATAAAAACTTCTGGTTGACATCAGCTTACAGCGACTCAGCAGAGTTTACAGCGACTCAGCAGAGAAAAAATAAACAGTTTCTGCTGGAGAAACCTTTTCTGTTTTCTACATTGTATCAATGTGAACAAACGTCACTGAGTGTAACCTTTGTTTCACACACTGTCCTCTCCTGCAGGAACATTAATCAGAACTGGAGAAACCACATTTTCTGTGAAAACACTGAGAACTAAAAGAACTTTATTGAAAAGRAGCCGAAAGCTAAATGTAGCAAAATGGACTGGCAAAAAAGATACAAATAAAAGAAATATGCTGATTTCTAAGAGGAATGTTTTGAAGGAACTGAAGAGCTCTTAGTGTATTTCTTTGAGCATGATATTAGTAATTAAAGTGAAACAATTAAAAAAGTATTAAAGTTACAACCAACAGAAATATTTTATAGAGGAGATGAAGGTTTAATGAACGGCTAAAATAGCTCAAAGCTGAAGTGTAGATTCTAAAAAAAGTAACAAAAAGGTAGAATAAAAAGTAACAGGAAACCAAACTAGATACTGCACATACACAAAGCAGCAGAACTCACCAGAACAGATTTATAGTTTGGATGGGGGCTCTCATTGGTGGGCCCGATGGATGGTTCCTACATCTTAAGGCAAGGCAAATTTAAGACTTTTAAAGACCTAATTAATGCCACTTATAATGAAAGTTAAGACCAAATTTACAACAAAACACAAATGGAAAAAAGCCAGTTAGCAACAATTTTAGCCAAATATTTAAACAAAACGAGCTGTAAGAGGCATTCYGTCAATTATTTTAAAAAYCAAGTAAAAGTTACCAATTATTGTAARATTTGAGATGAATTAGTCATCCTACATACAATGTGTTAACATATTTAAGACCTCTGAAAGATTAATCACCCGCTTCGGATGTTATCATCCATGAAATGAACATTATGAGGCGTTATCAGTCCCATTGAATGGCTTCAGAATGTCCCACCTGTGCCGGTTAGCAGGTTCCCCTGTTCCATAGAATGGCTTCTGATTGTCAGATGGTTAATATGAGGCTTAAAACCACTAAGGTTAACTTTAGAGCAAATGACATGGTTAGCGCTAAAGACACCGCCCTCCAACGGTTGTATATTGTGACCTTCCAATAGGGCAATGGGTAGAGTGTCAGACCAGGGTTCGAGACCCACACGGACACAAAAAAATTTATTACGATATCTTGGTTGTTTACACATTCATTGCCATTGATATATTAACCCACTAGGGGGCACTGTCGAGACAGTCTGAAGCYTAGAAGGCACAGTAGGGACCCTCTGAAGCCTTTGTATGGGACTGATAATGCCTAATAACATCCATTTCATGGACTGATACCATCAGAATCCCCTGGATTAATTTAAAACATTTTAAGGCTAATTAGGCGTTATTTTTGAATTGATCAATTCAATACCTTTTAAGACTTTTWAAGGATCCGCAGGAACCRTGCTTCATCAGAGCTAAACAAAACAAAAACAAACAAACAAATCTGAAGCTCCTATGTTGAATAGTTTTTGAGTTATAAGCATTTTTGTAAGTCCAGACCCCCCCTTCCACACACACACACACACACACACCCTATTTGAAAGGAGCCCCCTCCTCAAATATGGGGTCCATCATAAAACCGTTGGCTGGAGCAGTGTAGGTCAGACTCATCTACATTCTTGTGGGGCTCATTATAAATGAGTGTTTCTGATTTTTCTGTATTTGTGTTTTCTGTGTTTTATATTTAATCATCATAAAATAAGTCATAATTYTGAAAAACCTTCTCAGGAAGCATCTTATTCAGAAAAAAGGGTCATTATTGTTCCAGACAATCATCACTTATTGTTGGTGGTTTCACTGAAACGTCTTCATTTGACGTTTATAAAAAGAGCTTTTATGTTTTAATTTATAACAAAATACTTGGAAATATTTAAACCATTCCTAGAAAGAGCGGCGAATGTTCTCCTGCAGGGAGACGGAAAATGAAACTGATTTATTTCTTACAGAAGAAACAATGAAGCAGCTCTGTGTCGTTTCTTCACAATCTGACGAGTTTTTAATGGAAGTGCAACAGTTGGAGCTGAATGTATGTGGTGCCGTTTGTAAAGTTACTCAGTCAAAAATTACCACCAATGTTTT
>NW_013953229.1:125244-127178 GCF_001266775.1 Austrofundulus limnaeus
AGCCACCTAAATATTTAACTTAAATATTTAGCTAGCTACCTAAATATTTAGGTTGCAAGTTAAATATTTAGCTAGCCACCTAAATATTTAACTTAAATATTTAGGTGGCTAGCTAAAAATTTAAGTTGCAACTTAAATATTTAGGTAGCTAGCTAAATATTTAAGTTAAATATTTAGGTGGCTAGCTAAATATTTAATTTGCAACCTAAATATTTAGGTAGCTAGCTAAATATTTAAGTTAAATATTTAGGTGGCTAGTTAAACGTTTAAGTTGCAACCTAAATATTTAGCTCAAAACTAAATATTTAAGTCGTAAGTTAAATATTTAGCTTGTTATCTAAATATTTAATTTGTAAGGAAAATATTTAGTTTATAAACTATGACATTTATAAATGTATGAATCATATGGTGGAAAAACTGACTTTGAAAAATAAATCTGTTCTTTTTTCTCACAACAGGCTAAATAAAACAAAAATATTGGTGGTAATTTTTGACTGTAACTTTACAAACGTCACCCCACATGAATGACACTTGTTTATGTTTTTCTGCTCCGGCCCGTTCAGCTGATTCTCTTCACCCTCATGAGGTTTTCCAGTAAACCTGCCTTTGATCACAGATTCCTGAACGTGGCTAACCTGCCTGCTTCTGGGACAATCAGTCCAAGAAAATGTCCCGACAATGTTATCAGAGTCGTCCTTCTCACCTGCCTCGGCACAGTCGGAGGATCGGGAGCCCTATCGGCTCCACTCATCGCCTCGCTCCGCTTTAGCCGGGTTATCAAGCGTGCGACAATAACGTGCCAGCYCATGCGGGCGTTTTCTGCCACTTCAGAGAGCTGGCACGCTCGGAGCAGGCGGGTGACGTCACGGAGCTGCAGACTGTGACAACACAGTCTGCCTGGACATCAGATACGGAGCTGCAGCTTCAAACAGGCGTTCTGCTTCAACACAAATATGTTTGTCTTTGAATGAAGCTGATCTCTCTGACAGTCAGAGCCCAGAACAACCCAAACATTCAGCTGGTGGTTTCAGGCAACGCTTTGCTGATTCAGGCTGAAGCAGATCAGGATCAGATGATCCACAGGTCACGTTTCAAATGAAGGAGCTTCAGCTGCTCCTCGTAAATCTGATGATCTTTAGTTTAAAACTAAATCCTGTTTGAGTCAGGATCTGAGACATGATCCAGGTCCAGGTCCAGGTCCTCCTTTGTGGAGCATCTGCCCCTCGAACATCAGTCTGTAACTGTCCAGGACCTCAGGAGACCAGATCTGAGGAGGAAATAAGACCAGTTCTGCAGGTTCTGAAGGAACTGAGGAGACCAGTTCTGGAGGTTTTGGAGGACTAGAGGAGACCAGTTCTGCAGGTTTTGGAAGACTAGATGACACCAGTTCTGCAGGTTTTGGAGGACTAGATGAGACCAGTTCTGCAGGTTTTGGAGGACTAGATGAGACCAGTTCTGGATGTTTTGAAGGACTAGATGAGACCAGTTCTGGAGGTTTTGGAGGACTAGATGAGACCAGTTCTGGATGTTTTGAAGGACTAGATGAGACCAGTTCTGGAGGTTTTGGAGGACTAGATGAGACCAGTTCTGGATGTTTTGGAGGACGAGATGAGACCAGTTCTAGAGGTTTTGGAGGACTAGATGAGACCAGTTCTGGATGTTTTGGAGGACAAGAGGAGACCAGTTCTGGAGGTTCTGGAGCACTAGATGAGACCAGTTCTGGATGTTTTGGAGGACGAGATGAGACCAGTTCTAGAGGTTTTGGAGGACTAGATGAGACCAGTTCTGGAGGTTTTGGAGGACTAGATGAGACCAGTTCTGGAGGTTTTGGAGGACTAGATGAGACCAGTTCTGGAGGTTTTGGAGGACTAGATGAGACCAGTTCTGGAGGTTTTGGAGGACTAGATGAGACCAGTTCTGGAGGTTTTGAAGGA
>NW_013953229.1:133901-139312 GCF_001266775.1 Austrofundulus limnaeus
GAGAAGAACCCGTCCAGAAGACCTATACAATTTATTTCTTTTTGATTTTTACCTGGATTACTGAGATGCATCAAGACATTAAAATATCTAAACATAAACTAAAAGTAGCTAAAGTCTAGTTAAAGGCCAAATATAGCTTTCTAAAATATTTAAATAAAATTTAAAAAGATAATAAGTTAGCTAAAAGCTAAAGGTATTGAATGGTTATGTAAGTTTAAAAACAGCAAAGTACAAAACAAAAATAGCAAAGGGATAGCTAAAGCTAACAAATAGCTAATATAATTTAAATCGATGTAATTATGACAAATGATTAAAACTAAGTGTTAAAATGATGAACTGCAGCTGCTTTCATCTTTTAAAAACAGCTCAGGGCCTCCTGGTTTAAAAACATGGGATTAACCCTTTATTCTGATTTTAACTTGAATAAATACATTAAACAAATACCTAAACAGAAACAAACAACAAAAAAAACTTTTTACTTTCTACAGCTGTGAGTTTTTTATAAGTCTGAGCCAAAACTGGAGTCAGAAAATCAGACGAGCTTCACATTCCTGCTTCAAAGCCTTCAGGAGGAGTGGAGGCTAATGTCACCTGTGGTGATGGTATGTGCGTACCTGTTGTCCCTAACATTCAGACACGTACACCTGTTCTGCTCTGTCACTTCCTCTTTAACCCCCCAGCATCTGTGGCACCTCTCAGACCTGGACCCAGATCAGCTTCAGAAGACGGATCCTTTAGTTTCTGCTGCTTTTGTTTCCTGTTTTTGTCTCTTTTCATTTCTTTGGTTTGTTTTTGTTGATTTCTTCTGAACCTGCTGACCTGGTTCAAGTTTTCTGATCCGATCACTCTGAAGTGGATCAACAGAAGACAAACCAGCATTTAGTTGTTTTTGTGCCTTTTAATTACCTGAAAATCAACAAAAAACAAACTGGATCACAAATATGTCAAAATGACTAAACTGGAGCTGCGAATCAAGATTCTGTCGACTGTGTTTGAAAGGTTTCTGGAGACGCGGTTGAACCTGAGTTTAAAACTAGCAAAACACAAGCCAAAAGTAACAAAAGGATAGTTAAAAGCTAAAGCTAACAAATTGCTAAAAACAAGAAAAATAGCAAAATTCCTAAAAGCTAAAAGTAACTGATTAAGTTAAAAATAGAGAAAAAAAGCAAGTTAAAAGTAGCGAAACGATACATAAAAGCTAAAATTAGCAAAATGCTAATGGTTGTGAATGGCTAACTTCATACAAAGATAGCAAAACACGAGCAAAAGGTAGCAAAAAATCTAGTTACAAGCCTAGTAGAGACAAACTGTTTTGATTGGTTGTTTCAGAAATGTGGTGTGTTTGAGGAAATGGGAAAAATAGGTTTCATGGTGCATTCACGCACTTCCTGGTCACAAAACGTTCAGTAAATGTGCATATTATGGCAAAAATTATTCATCATTAAATGTGGTTNAGGATTAGATGAGACCAGTTCTAGAGGTTTTGAAGGACTGGAGGAGACCAGTTCTAGAGGTTTTGGAGGACTAGATGAGACCAGTTCTGGAGGTTCTGGTGTCTCATTCTAGACTGCTGGAGGATTCTAGATGTTTAACATCTGGACCAGAGCAGATGTTCTAAAACTTGCAGAAACATTTCGTCTTTGATGTTTTATTCCAGATATTTAAACTGCCAGAAGCACTAATGCACCCCCATACCAACAGAGAGGCAGGGTTCTTAACTGGAGGACGTGACTTTAGTGATTTCCAGACTTTTAGATCTCCATCCSTCTGACCTCAGAATAGTGTTTTTTTCGTCTCCGTTTGAAACGATTTTTAAAAACATTTTACACATCTGACATTTTTTAGAACCGGTTTGTATTTTATTGTTACCACACTTCATTAACGTGTCTAATTTTGGTTTCGTTTCCTTTTGAAAAAAAAAAAATCTTTGTGTCCTCGTTGTTCTAACCTGTAACATCCTGTACAGGTTGTGGTTTGTGGCTCCGCCTCTTTGTGGCCCCTCCCCACTTTGTTGATCTAATTGATGCAAAGAGACACAAATGTTCGACCTTTCAGGTATTTGTTTAATTAAAAGACGCCCGTCTTCGTAAACAAACAAAACATTTTCTGTGGAAGAACGTTTAGCTTCATAAATCACAGCCTGGTAATAAATCTWAACGTTGGGCAGGAGTTAAAACGATTTCTCTTCCTGTTCTACAAAAATACTTTATCAGTGAGAGCACAACTAATGAGTATTTTAACCGTTTTAAAGTTGGTTACACAATGTTTGTGTAGCTAAAACAGTGTACAGGTAAGGGTAAATGGGACCAAAATTAAATTATTTTCTTTTGTTGGTACTTCTATTTTGACTTAGTTCATTTTGCTTCAGTTTTCATACACTTTCCCTCCAAAATAAGAGCTTGTTTGTGTTAAATTTCCTCATGTTATTCAGCTATTTGCTGCAATTTTAGCGGATGTTCAGCTGTTAGCTAAAGTTAGTTTTTCTAAGAAAAATACAGATTTTTTTGTAGCTATTACAACTTATTTCTGCTGAGTTCAGCAAACTTGTCGGATAGTCGAACCTCGGATTCAGGAAGAGCAGTGTGGTTTTGGTCCTGGTCGTGGAACACTGGACCAGCTCTACACCCTCAGCAGGGTCCTGGAGGGTGCATGGGAGTTCGCCCAACCNAAAAAAATTCCTGTATCCGCATCGTGATCCAGAACATCACCAAAATTTAAAGGTGTGTTCCTTGGCCCAGTACCCACATGTGATAAAAATGTCATGACAATCCATCCACAAGTTTTTGAGTAATGTTGTCCACAGACAGACGGACAGACAAAAACATTACCTTGTCCTTGGCGGAGGTAAAAATACCTCTTAAACATTTCTTAATCCAGTGGATGCCTTCAAGGCCGCTGTCAATCAAACATCAGGGCGGTTACATGACGGAGGTGAACAAGTCCGTCATGTGGGGGAGGGGGTGCCGTGACCTCGATGAACCCTGACGGCTCAGTGGTCGAAGAGTTTGACCCTAAAATCAGCCGAAGGTTTGGTAAAACCCTCAGAACCAGGACTTTAACCTCTGCAGGGTTTTTTCCCCCCTCAGTAAACAGTGTTTTGAAGTCAAACACAAAGTTTARGCTCTCGAGGCGTGCTCCTGTTCAAAGCCCCACGCTGTGAGTGAGTATTTATCTTACAGCGAGAGACCGAAGGAACGCACTCACAGATTACCTCTCATCTCTGTCAATAGACGGCTTTTCCCCTGCGTGCTTTTTTAAGGCCAGATCTGGCTCTTTAAAGTAAACTAATCTTTAGGCAAACACGGCGCACTGCTCCTTGTGTCTGCGCAGAAAGGAAAGTCTTAATATATCTGAGCGAGAGCAAACAGACCCAACAAGAGGCTCAGCTGAAGTTCTGGGATCAAAGCTTCGGGCCAACAAAAGGCAGAGATTTAGCTTGTTAGCGTCGTCACTCTTTCACATCCAACTATTGTCTCCGTGTTTCTGTGCTCAACTTTCCTCCACTGCAGCTCCGTGTAAAGAGCTTTATTGTCATCCGACACAAGCCGAGCTCTTTAACATCGCCGCTCTGCCTTTTCAGGCCTCCCTCTGTTCAAAGGAGGATTAAAGAAAAGGTTCCCGGTGGAGGGGGGGTGGGGCATCAAACAGGTAAACACCGCGGCTTCGTGTGCCTTTTTTTATATATTTTTTTTTTGTTTGGGTTCTTGACCCGGCATAGTGAAACCTTCACCTTCTCTTTCCTGCGGTTGTGTTTTAAGTGGTTGGCGTTGCACACTGGGCGTGCTCCAGGTGTGTTTGGACAAGATGTGGAGTTTCTGTGACTGCGCCGCTCGCAGCTTTCAAACTGTTTTGAAGGTTTTGTTGTTTGTTTGTTGAAGGTTCATTTAATTAAACATCTTTGATTTAATCACTTTTTACTGAAGTTCAACCTGTTCTGATTCATGGACTGGATTAATATTTCCAAATTATTCAACAAATTACACTTTTCTCTGATCTTCCATCCATCATTTTTCTTTTTTTTAATTTGAGGGTTGAACACGTGTAGAATTTATTTCAATATTTTCTAACTGAAATATCGTCACGGAGGATAAATCATAATTTCACCCTCTGCTATCTTCACGCTTAGCAAAGTATTTACAATATTCTGATAAAAACAGTGAGGAGATGGAAAGAAGACGATGACAGTAGGATCAGACGAGCAGCTCTTTGAATTTGCTCATTTAACTGACTCAAAGACATTAAACATGAGTAAATACGGTAGTTTTAATTGTCTAAACTGTTATTTACTGTTAAACACTGAGGTGAAGTCAGAAGTTAAGAACAAATATTGAACTCGTGAAAATCAAAAAGAAAAAATCAGTAGYTCCTCTGGATGGTTCTTCTTTAGTGAAACGTTTCGTKTCTCCTCCAAGAGACTTCTTCAGTCTGATGAGTTTCAGGTGAACTCAGCCTTATAAGCTCCGCCTCCACCTGGACAAACAGGTTAGTCACATGCAAAAGAGGACCATCGACTAACAATAGGCTTGATTAGTTCTATTGTTCATAGAGGGTCATGTGCTCCATCATCTGACTTATTGGTTTGGATGCTGTGGTTCTTAGGTGTCGTGTTATGTGTATGTAGTGAATGCAGGCGGGGCTCGACGTCCCCTTGTTTTTGTCTTTTTTTCCCCTCTTTGTGTTGGTTATCATTGGGGCCCTGATTCACACCTTTTGCTCACAGGGGGCGGAGTCATACTCACTATGTGAGTGATTAAATGTGATTAAAGCAGTTTGTTTTGTTTGAATCCGAGCCTCTTCTGTTCTGCCAGACGTGTTTATGTGAAAACATTTTTCAGGTTTGATCATTGCTTGATAAGTTTAGTTTATCTGTGCTGCGTATCTGACTGTGGTCTTTGAGACTTTTTGTTCAACCACCTGCGTGTGTTTCAATTAAATATGTCCCCCCTCCACCACCACACTTGGCAGAGCCCGAGGTGTCTCCTGGCACTGCCGTGAGTTTGTTTTTCTCCTCTGGGGTCAGGTGGAGGATGAGGAGCAGAGGCGTGATGAAGACTGTCGCAGCACGCCCGAGGAAGGTCACGAACATTACCGTCTGTTCATCTTCCTGCTTCTCAAACATCCAGCTGAAACAGAAACACTAAAGGACTTTTAGAACTTTTACACAAGTTTTACTTTGTGACTCAACTTCTGTTATATAAATAAAAAAACAAATGTTTAGGATTTTAGCACAACATCTGCAAATATCTCTGAATTATTTCCATTTTTTGTTTTCCACATTGCTTCCTCAACGTTTCATCACAATCCACCCACAGACTCATGAGATACAGCGGGTAAAATAAGTATTGAACACGTCACCATTTTTCTCAGTAAATATATTACTAGAGGTGCTAATGACATGAAATTTTCACCAG
>NW_013953229.1:140407-141603 GCF_001266775.1 Austrofundulus limnaeus
CCCAAGTGATCCATACATACAAAGAAATCAAACCATAAATGTCCAGAAATGAAGTTATTTGTAATAATGTGGAATGGCACAGGGAAAAAGTATTGAACATCATTTGAAACTAATTTTCTGGACTCGTAGTTTAATAAAATCTGATTTTAAATATTTCTGTTTTAACCCTGAATTTACCAGTTTAACTGTAGAAACAAACAAAGTGTTTAAAGTGATTAAATAGGTTCAAAATCCACTTTACTGTAATTATTTCAGTTGTTTTTAGGTAAAAGCTGCTACTGAAACCTGATTAAACAATTTAAAACAGGTGTGCTTGCAGGATTCTGCAGGATGTTCGGCTTTAACCTCATGTTTCTTCTAGTTTTTATAAATGACTCTTTCCAAAACAAAAACAAAAGCAGGTTATGTTGGTAAAAAGTCAAACTTTTTCATTTGTTCTTGACTCGTAGCTTAAATAAATCAGATTTTAATGTTTCTGTTTTTGTCCCAAAGAAGTTTTTATTTACAGATTTAACTGTAGAAACAAAAGTTCAGAGTGATCCAACAGGRTTAAAAACCACTTTATTCTTATTATTTCAGTTATAGTCAGATAAAAGCTGCTTCTTAAACCCGAATAAACAATGACAGCGTGTTCAAAATCACTTTATTCTGATCAAATAAATAAAAACAAATAAGCTTTTATATAAACCTGAATAAACAATTAAAAACAGGTGTGTTTGTAGGATGCTGCAGGATTTTCAGCTTAAACCGTTTGCTTCTCCTTGTTTTTATAATTTTCTGTTTTCAAAATAAAAGCAGCCTATGGTTGGAAACAGTGAAACTTTTTCAGTTTTTATGGACTCGTAGTTTGATAAAATCTGATTTTAATATTTCTCTTTTAACCCTGAATTCACCAGTTTAACAAACGACGAAGTGTTTAACGTGATTAAATAGGTTTAAAATCCATTTTACTGTAATTATATCAGTTGTTTTCAGATAAAAGTTCAAACGAGCTGCAACTTCAACCTGATTAAACAATGTAAAACAGGTGTGTTTGCTGGATTCTGCAGCTTTAACCTCCTGCTTCTTCTTCTTTTTATAACTTACTGTTTCCAAAACAAAAGCAAAGATTTTTTTTTCAGTTTTTCTCGACTCGTAGCTTAAATAAATCAGATTTAAAAATTTTTTTTATTTGATCCTAAATAACACTATTTACC
>NW_013953229.1:143084-147852 GCF_001266775.1 Austrofundulus limnaeus
CTTGAGTGTGGGCGGAGTTTGGAACATAGAGGGAGGTCCTTGAGTGTGGGCGGAGTTTGGAACATAGAGGGAGGTCCTTGAGTGTGGGCGGAGTTTGGAACATAGAGGGAGGTCCTTGAGTGTGGGCGGAGTTTGGAACATAGAGGGAGGTCCTTGAGTGTGGGCGGAGTTTGGAACATAGAGGGAGGTCCTTGAGTGTGGGCGGAGTTTGGAACATAGAGGGAGGTCCTTGAGTGTGGGCTGAGTTTGTAACACAGAGGGAGGCCCTTGAGTGTGGGCGGAGTTTGTAACACAGAGGGAGGCCCTTGAGTGTGGGCGGAGTTTGGAACATAGAGGGAGGTCCTTGAGTGTGGGCGGAGTTTGGAACATAGAGGGAGGTCCTTGAGTGTGGGCGGAGTTTGGAACATAGAGGGAGGTCCTTGAGTGTGGGCGGTGTTTGTCTTTAGACACATTTTTAATGTTTTAAATGGAGGATAAATGCAGAAGTGAGTTTTGAACATTAGTTTTTAAAGTTTTTTTGGGGGGGGACAGATCCCAGCAAACACCAAAGAAGATGCTGAAGAAATGAATCCTTTCAATTATAATTTTCTATGTTGAATTGTCATTTATTTTTGGACCAAAAATAGCTGAAATATGTTGGTAAATGTTTAAAAATAAAGCAAAGTATACATTTTATAAGCATTTAATGTTGTCTGGTTTGTTCTCGTCACATTTCTCCTGACAGTATAAATCCTCACAAGACCGTTTTCAATAACAACAACGGTGTAACCCCATCTCCCCTCTTTGTCCTCGCTGTGTTGTTGGTAATTTTCTGTTTCCCTACAGAAGAGCCTGGTTGTTGTCATTTAGTTGCATAATAATCCCCCTTTTGAGAACCCAAAACAGCCGGCGGTCATCTTGTCACAGACACCGAGCTAACACCTCGGAGGATTACAGTGGGACAAAAGACATTTTGTGTCGTTATTTCATGTGGCTTTCGTAAAAAAAAACCTGGTGTTGATACTTCACTGAAAGTGCGTGCGGGATGCTCCAAACGTGATCTGCTTGCAGAAAATAAACACACTGGTCATTTCCTGGGGTTGATGTTGGTCATTTTGTCTGTTAAAAACATCATGTTTGACTGAAACTAGAACGAATCTTTGTGTTTTTGGTGAGTTACAAAAAAAAAAAGAAAAAAACCTTTTTAGATTGGTGAATTTAGGGAGGCAGACACAAAGCAGACTAAAAAATAAGCCTCAAACACACAGGTGCTGCATTAAGACTATAAGCTGGATTTTACAAACTCAAGGTGAGCAGCAGAAGACTGACAGATTGATTTATTGTTTCTGCAATATTGTAAATAATAGTGTCCTTGGATTTATAATCCCTGCTCCACATTAAACTTCTCTGATTATAAGATGCTTTTATTTTGTAGAACTCGTTGACTCGGGTTTTCCCTGGGTGTGGATGGAAACASACAGAATGCTGCACCTAAAATGTAAACAGCAGTTTCTCATTTCTCTGCCTTAATTTCAATGTAAACCAAACCAATCGCTCTCCCCTTCACCCCCCACCCACACTCCGTCCCTCCCCGCCGCTGGAACTCAAACCACCAGACTTGATGGTTTCTTGGTGTTCCTTGCCCCCGGCCACCCGTTTGGCTCATTGTCCCCAACCTCAGCGGATTAGTTCCCAGAAGTAAAGACAAAAAGCTCTGAGATCTGGTCTGTTTCTGGCAGGTTTGCTTTTGGATGGAAGGAGGATCTCTGGATTTTTTTTTTCTGTCACAGGCAAAAACTAAAAACAAACTTCAGGAATCATCTGCAGAAGCTCTCTGTAAACACTAGGGGTGGGCCGTTCTGGGAATTTTGGTATCGATCCYATAGTAGTGCCAATATCGATGCCAATACCAAAGATTTTACTTGAAATTTAATAATTTTGTGATTTTTGCCTTRAGTCAATATGSTGAATATGATAAAATGCAGCGCAAAGAGTTAAGGTAAATAAAGGTTTTCATTAACTAGCTAATACAAAACAGTGTAACAGTATAAACACAATAAAACAATCCCACTATTACATTCTGATTGATTGATTGATTGATTGATTGATTGATTGATGCCTTTATTGTCATTGTACAGAGCACAATGAAATTACAACCGTTCAAGAAGACACACATGACAAAAACATAGGGGAACAGGTGATCAGGTCATGCAGCAACCAGCACGGGTCACGCTACCTTTAAAAAGAAAAATGGAAAAACCATAGAAGGTTAGATGAGAAAAAACAAAAACAAAATGTCATGTTATTTCAACAAAATATGATACACTATGGTGTTTATGTTCTCTCCGTGCATGCGTGGGTTCTCTCCGGGTACTCCGGCTTCCTCCCACAGACCAAAAACATGACTGTTAGGTTAATTGATAACTCTAAATTGTCCCTAGGTGTGAGTGAGAGAGTGAATGGTTGTTTGTCTCGTTTGTCTCTATGTGTGGCCCTGTGATGGACTTGCGACCTGTCCAGGGTGTACCCCGCCCCTCGCACTGTGACTGCTGGATATGGGCACCAGTGACCCACGCAACCCTCAAAAGGAAGAAGCGTGTACAGAAAATGGATGGATGAATGGATGGATGGATGGATGGATGGATGGATGGTGTTTATGAAAATCCTCAACAAGCAAGAGCACATTTATTAGCCAGAGGAGTAAGTGAGTTTATAGAGAATGAGTCCGAAGAACAAAGCCTCCCAAAAGAAAAACCCATAGTCCAGAATATTGGTGTTGAATTATTCATTCTGTGAAGCTCCAGATTGATCTTCAAGAGATCAGATTAGATGGAGTGAGAGGGGGAGAGGTGGGGAGGAGCCTCAAGTCGACATAAACACGAGGAGAAATTAGATCCACAATTTCGAAAATAAATTTGCTTAATGGATACATGTCTATTTCGAAAATACTTCCTATTTTTGATAAAATGTTTTTGCACTAGGATAAGGTGGTTTTTCATCCGTATCGAAATTGTTGCAAACAATTTTTTCACATCACAAGTCACATGATCAACAACCGGATGTTTCTACTGACAAAAAAGATGACGAAGAAGAAGACAACAGGAAGTAGAAACAGTAGTAAAATTACCAAAGTAGTAAAATCCCCGATAACAATTTTCCAAAAAAACGCTGCATACGTAGCCGCTCCCAAATGTAAGGGGCTTGTCGCTCAAAAGCCTCGATAAGATGCTGACGTCTCCTCTGATGGCTGATGATGAGCGCTAGTGTCGTGGTAGCAATATTCATTTGTTTACATCCGTTGCCGCCATGTTTGAAATGACTTATTGCAAGAACAAACATATTCATGTGTAACTTTAATAGCGTTTATTTAATGGAAATGCAGCAGTTGCGAAACTGTGTTTTTTCAACATTAACAGAATATCAACAAAGTTTTGCGCACATTTGCAATGGAAACACAGATGGTGTCAACAACAACAACAAAAAAACTTCCATTGCACATGGAAACTACCAAGAGGANCATCACAAGTCACGTGATCAACAACCGGATGTTTCTACTGACAAAAAAGACGAAGAAGAAGAAGACAACAGGAAGTAGAAACAGTAGTAAAATTACCAAAGTAGTAAAATCCCCGATAACAATTTTCCAAAAAAATGCTGCATAAGTAGCCGCTCCCAAGTGTAAGGGGCTTGTCGCTCAAAAGCCTCGATAAGATGCTGACGTCTCCTCTGATGGCTGATGATGAGCGCTAGTGACGTAGTAGCAATATTCATTTGTTTACATCCGTTGCCACCATGTTTGTAATGACTTGTCGCAAGAACAAACATATTCACGCGTGACTTTAATAGCATTTATTTAATGGAAATGCCGCAATTGCGAAACTGTGTTTTTTCAACATTAACAGACTATCAACAAAGTTTTGCGCACATTTGCAATGGAAACGCAGCTAGTGTCAACAACAACAACAACAAAAACTTCCATTGCACATGGAAACTACCAAGAGGAGGGGTTTGGGGTAATGACCAAATGATTTTGAGATTCTGCCTTGCTGAAATTTTTCACTTTATTTTTGAAAGTGTAACAAAACATATTGATGAATAATAATTGTCTTACATAAATTTGACAAGATGCAGAGCAATGCAATCATTTTGTTCCCAAACCACCAAGTTACGTGAGAGAAGAAAATGTTCAGATTTCAAAAGYGCGTATCTGGTACCAACAAGCATGAGTTACGTTTTTTTTCACTGTTGGAGAAAATCATGAGCTCCATGAGGCAAACGGTGAGGGAGAAATGAGGTTTGGTAGACAAGCAGAGCTGCTTGTCATCTGTTTAATGCTGAAATGGATACCAAAATTATGGAACATATGACCTAAGGGAAGAAAGTAGATGATGAAAATTAGGGGGACCGAGGATAGAGCCTTGGGGCACACCAGCGGAGAAGGACAGAAAACTGAAGTTGTATGACAAGAGAGMCCAGAGAAATGAGATGTAACTTAATTATATGACAAACTGACATAACCCAGTTCACATGACACACGAGTCGAGGCCAGAATGAGGACTATTGCATAACTAAATTCAAAGTATTTTATTGATATTTTTATTTTACATTAGGGATGCACGATATGTCAGCATTAATATTGGTATCGGCCGATATTGGTCATTTTTTAGAATATCGCATCGGCCCGACATGTAAAACTGGGCTGTGCAGCCAGGAATAACTCAAGTAGAGGGACATGTCAGAGGTCTGGTCATTTATTTACAGTATGTGTTTGTATGTATTTATATAAATA
>NW_013953229.1:154261-155608 GCF_001266775.1 Austrofundulus limnaeus
ACGCTGTCTTTGTGTGTGTGTGTGTGTGTGTGTGTGTGTGTGTGTGTGTGTGTGTGTGTGTGTGTGTGTGTGTTTTAACTCCCAGCTTTAATCCCAGCCCGGGTCTTGGGATCTTGAACATTGCAGGTGGCGTGCGAGCGCGGATTAGCTGCGAGGGTCGCTGTAATCTGCGGCGGGCCGGTTCTGCAGAACCTCACGGCTCTGAATGGAGCACAATGAACTCTTCAAGTTCGTATTTATCAACATTTTTATTGAAACTTTCAGGAGGGGTGGGGGACCTTTTACTATCTCACAATTCAGTTCTGACAACCTTTCCTTTGAGCCTCTTGGAGAAGCTGTAGCTCCGCCCTCAGTGAAAAAGCTACAGCATGGTGTGACGTAAGCTCCGCTGTAAGTCTTTGGCCATGAAACACACCTGATTATTGTTTTTACTCGTTATGAGGTGGTGGAGTTCTGCAGTGTGCATTGATCTGCAACTCCAGGTCCTTAAACTCTGGGTCCTTAAACTCTAGGTCCTTTCAATACAGGTACTTTATCTCTGTTTGATTTAACTCCAGGTCCTTTAACTTTGGGTTATTTAATTCCAAAATTTTTAACTCCAGGCTCTTTAACTCATGGATCTTTAACTCCAGGTCCTTTAACTTCTGGTGATTTTATTCCAGATATTTTAACTCCAGGTCCTTTTAGTTATGAGTCCTTTAACTTTGGGTCATTTAACTGCAAGTCCAATGAGTTCTTTAACTACGAGTCCTTTCACTCTGGGTCTTTTAACTACGAGTCCTTTAACTATGAGTCCTTTACTCTGGGTCCTTCAACTATGAGTCCTTTAACTCTGGGTCCTTTAACTCTGGGTCTTTTAACTATGAGTCCTTTCACTCTGGGTCTTTTAACTATGAGTCCTTTCACTCTGGGTCTTTTAACTACGAGTCCTTTAACTATGAGTCCTTTAACTCTGGGTCCTTCAACTATGAGTCCTTTAACTCTGGGTCCTTTAACTCTGGGTCTTTTAACTATGAGTCCTTTAACTCTGGGTCTTTTAACTACAGTATGAGTCCTTTAACTCTGGGTCCTTTAACTATGAGTCCATTTACTCTGGGTCCTTTAACTACGAGTCCTTTAACTATGAGTCCTTTAACTCTGGGTCCATTAACTATGAGTCCTTTAACTCTGGGTCCTTTAACTATGAGTCCTTTAACTATGAGTCCTTTAACTCTGGGTCCTTCAACTATGAGTCCTTTAACTCTGGGTCCTTTAACTCTGGGTCTTTTAAATCTGGGTCCTTCAACTATGAGTCCTTTAACTCTGGGTCCTTCAACTATGAGTCCTTTAACTCTGGGTCCTTTAACT
>NW_013953229.1:156463-158639 GCF_001266775.1 Austrofundulus limnaeus
CTTTAACTATGAGTCATTTAACTCTGGGTCCTTTAACTCTGGGTTCTTTAACTATGAGTCTGTTCACTCTGGATCCTTTAACTATGAGTCCTTTCACTCTGGATCCTTTAACTGTGGATCCTTTAACTCTGGGTCCTTTAACTATGAGTACTTTAACTCTGGGTCCTTTTACTACGAGTCCTTTAACTTTGGGTCCTTTAACTACGAGTTCTTTAACTCTGGATCCTTTAACTGTGGATCCTTTAACTCTGGGTCCTTTAACTATGAGTACTTTAACTCTGGGTCCTTTTACTACGAGTCCTTTAACTTTGGGTCCTTTAACTACGAGTTCTTTAACTCTGGATCCTTTAACTGTGGATCCTTTAACTCTGGGTCCTTTAACTACAAGTCCTTTAACTATGGGTCTTTTAACTATGAGTCCTTTAACTACGAGTCCTTTAACTCTGGGTCCGTTAACTACAAGTCCTTTTTCTCTGGGTCCTTTAACTGTGAGTCCTTTAACTCTGGGTCCTTTAACTGTGAGTCCTTTAACTGTGGATCCTTTAACTCTGGGTCCTTTAACTACGAGTCCTTTAACTCTGGGTCTTTTAACTATGAGTCCTTTAACTCTGGGTCCTTTAACTACGAGTTCTTTAACTCTGGGTCCTTTAACTGTGAGTCCTTTAAATCTGGATCCTTTAACTCTGGGTCCTTTAACAATGAGTACTTTAACTCTGGGTCCTTTAACTACGAGTCCTTTAACTCTGGGTCCTTTAAGTGCGAGTCCTTTAATTCGGGGTCCTTTAACTCGGGTCCTTTAACTCTGGGTCCTTTAACTACGAGTCCTTTAACTCTAGGTCCTTTAACTAAGAGTCCTTTAAGTGCGAGTCCTTTAAATATGAGTCCTTTAACTCTGGGTCCTTTAACTACGAGTCCTTTAACTCTGGATCCTTTAACTAAGAGTCCTTTAACTCTAGGTCCTTTAACTAAGAGTCCTTTAACTCTAGGTCCTTTAACTAAGAGTCCTTTAAGTGCGAGTCCTTTAAATATGAGTCCTTTAACTCTGGGTCCTTTAACTACGAGTCCTTTAACTCTGGGTCCTTTAAGTGCGAGTCCTTTAACTCTGGGTCCTTTAACTACGAGTCCTTTAACTCTGGGTCCTTTAACTACGAGTCCTTTAACTCTGGATCCTTTAACTAAGAGTCCTTTAACTCTGGGTCCTTTAACTACAAACTTCTGGTCCGTTAGCTCTGTTGACTAATTTATTTATTTATTTATTTTTTATGGACTCAGCACAGTTGGGGTACATATCTGCTCAGAGGTTTTTTTATGCATAATATCACAGAGACAAGTCCATTTGAATAATTAAAACCTTTTCTTTTCAAAATAAAAGCTCGTCAGCAACCACTGATCTCAGAATCTGTTTGTGTGTCTAAACTGAAAACCACCCGAATCTCAGCTGATTTTTACAGATTTAGAGCTAAAAATGTCASAATCATTTATCTTTCTGTACCTGGGTGGAGTTAAGGCAGCTGGGTTCGTCCTGTTTGTTGCTCCATCAGTTGGAGGTCAAGTCGGGCTACATGTTGGGTTTTTCTCCTCCTCCCCCTCCTTCATGACCGATTGACCCGCAAGAGAAAACCTGGCAGCTCTCTTGTCCTACCTGTGAACCGTGAGAGCTGCATGCTCTGCAGAGATCTCAGGTGTGTCTGAGGAGCTCAGACTGACAGACGGGACCTGAGAACCTGACGGTTCAGCAGGTTCAGCCTTCAGCCTGGAGCTGCAGGTCAACAGGTCAAAGAGCGGCTAAAGATCCCTCAGGAGTCAAATACTCTAAATAAAAATTACATAATTTTCTTCTGACAGGTCGCTCTAATTAAAAACATAAAACTTTTACTTTTATCTTAGTCAAAACTTTTCTTTGTAGATGAAACTTACTCGTTAG
Organism: Austrofundulus limnaeus; assembly: GCF_001266775.1. Lineage (NCBI taxonomy): Eukaryota > Metazoa > Chordata > Actinopteri > Cyprinodontiformes > Rivulidae > Austrofundulus > Austrofundulus limnaeus. The sequence continues at coordinate 158,388 of NW_013953229.1, forward strand.
ACAAGAAAGTTACTCAGTAAAACATGATTATCAAACAGCTTTTTGATTCACTTTCTTTCTAAATATTTAGAAGCTCCTTCCTTTTGTTCCCTGTTTTTATATTTTATTGTAATTTAGCTGAAAAACCAGTAACTGGAGGAAAGAATAGATAAAAAAAAACATGATGATTGAGTGAAAAATAAGAAAATCGTGAAAATCAGAATCACGCAAAACTCCAAAAATCAAGATTCTTTTTGTGATTTAAAACATCCA
>NW_013953229.1:160207-161415 GCF_001266775.1 Austrofundulus limnaeus
GCTAACAGTAGCTAAAAGCTAAAATTAGAAAAAAAAAACATTTGAACCAATAGAACTAGAGCTAAAGGATTAAATCAGAAAAATAGATGCTAAAAGATTTATTTTTCAAATCTATAGCTAAAAGCTGCGATCAGCAAAGTTGCTGGTAAAACCAAAATTAGCTAAAATCACAAGAACAGCAGAACAATAGCTAAACCCACATTTTATAAATCCATGAATATATACAAAAATTAACAAAACCACAGCTCAAAGCTACATTTTTTTAAACAGTAGCTAAAAGCACAAATTAGCATGGTTGTTGCAAATACCTAAATTAGCTACATTTATAGCTAAAACAAAAAAATTAGCAAAACAGTAGCTAAAAGCTGAAATTAGCAAGGTTGCTGCAAAAACCTAAATTAGCTACATTTTAGCTACAACAAAAAAATAGCAAAACAGTAGCTAAATACACAATCAGCAAAACCAGAGCTRTAACCTGTCGCCTAAACCAAACATTTTCAAAACATAGCCTAAAGTTAAACATAACAAAATGTGAGCTGAAACCTAAAATGAGCAAAACATAAGCTAAAGCCAAATTAGCAAGACTATAACTCAAAGCTGAGTTTATTGAAACTATTTTAAAAAAGCTCCATTTGGCAAAAAAGTAGCCAAAATCAGCAAAGCCATCAAAGTGAAATACAGCTCAATTGTAGCTATAATCAAATTTTGCGCTTTAGCTACAATTAAACTTAACAAATTAGTAGCTAAAAGCTAAAATCAGCAAAGTTGTTGCTGAAACACAAATTAGTTACATTTATAGGCAAAAACGAAAAAACGCAGTAGCTAAACATGCGATTTACAAAACCATTGCTGCAGCTGCTAAAGCCTAAAATGAGCAACACCAAAGTGAAACCTATATCCTTATAATTGTTCTGCATATCTTATTCTTACTTGTACTTTTATCTTATTTCAATTTTATTACCTTGTATGTTATTTTTATTTTATTTTATCTTTTTTCCTTAATTTTAATACTGTTATCTTACATCTGTTGTTATCACTACTATTAATGTTGCATAGCAGTATATTGTTTTGTGGATTGTTGTATTTGCTGCTGCTGTTCCTCCCAAATTTCCCCAAAGGCTGTTTCTATTCTTTTCTATTTTATTCTATTCTATTCTAAATATTGAGAAAATAGTGGTTAAAATCAAGTTTAGCAATTTAACAGTAGC
>NW_013953229.1:164531-167074 GCF_001266775.1 Austrofundulus limnaeus
CCTGAGGAGTGTAGTCAGACTCAGGGCCACCACATGAAAAAAAATCTCCATATCCCTCCTGGTGCTGGAAACAAAAAAACTCACCTCAGTCTGCTGGGGTTCAGGTGTGGTCAGATCCTTCTGTTACGATTGAGCTTGGTTGATTAGAACCCCAAGATGCAGAACTGAGTGAGGTGGCAAAAAGTGATTTATTAAAACAAAAACAAAGGGGCTGACGTGGCAGCAAACAAGAACAAGGGATTTGAGCAGGAACATGAACATCAGAGAACAAGGATCTGACAAAGACTGAGGACAAAGGACACAATATAAACGAAGAACTAAAGAGGTAAAACAAGAAACACCTGGGGAAGAAACATGAGGATCAGGTGTGAGTGGGCGGGGCKAGAGCAAAGGCAGACAGGAGGAAAAGACAGAAAACTAAGACTAAATCATAAGCACAGACACAAATCATGACAAATTTTACAAATTAACAACTAGTGGTGAGTACAGTTTCAGTAATTCACTAACAGCTAATAGCGGAGCTAACTTTTTGTTTAGCAGATTATCATGTTTCTTGCTCTGGAAACTGTTACCAMACCAGTTAGCTTCCACTTATTTCTGCTCTTATTATTGTGAAGAACTCAGACTTGTCTTTAAAATCACTTCAAAGTCAATAAATTTACAAATCAACAACCAGTTGAGGTCACAGTGCCGCTAAGCCAGTTACCGTTAATAACGGAGCTAACTTTTCATTTAGCTGATTAGCATGTTTGCTAACTTTAGAAACAGTAAACAGACCAGTTAGCGTCCAGAAAATTTCATTATGTTCTTATGAAAAATTCAGACATTCAGTGTCTTTAAAATCATTCAGTCAACAATTTTACAAATTAACTAGTGGTGGGTACAGTTGTGTTAATCTGCTAACTTTCATTTAGCAGATTAACATGTTTTTTTTAACTCTAGAAACCCTTAGCAAACCAGTTTTCTTCCACAAAACATATTTCTGCTCTTATTATTATAATTTCAGGCATTTAATGTCTTTAAAATCACTTTAAAGTCAACAAATTTGCAAATGGACAACCGGTGATGGGTACAGTTCCGCTAAYGGCTAATAAGAAAAATTAGCAAATTAACATTTTGGCTAACTTTGGAAGCAGACAAATGAGCTGCCAATAAATGTGGGCCTAGTTCTGCTAACTTGAAAACCAAACCAACCCTCCCCTCACACATGCAGCCCTGCGCGCTTGCGTCATGCGGCTCGTGTGTGCGTRTAGCATCTTTAGCATTTTCTGATTCAAATGCTTTTTTTTTTTACTGTGTTTGTTGGACAAAGAAATGATTTTTTTATTTGGTTTTAGACGAGATTCAGATGTTTCTGTGGATAAAATGAAAGACATAGGTTAGCGGTTATATGTTAGCGTCTTTTACCTGTTTAACATTTGCAAAGCTAATTTTTAAGCAAGTTGGCAGTTTGTGAAGCAATTTTTTGGTTAGCTGTGGCCCCTTCTGTTAACGCTGAAGTAAACTAATTGGTTTATTTAATTCTAAAATGTTTGATTACAACATTTTTATTTTCACTTTAATACACTTTTATATATTTTTACCATTAAATAGTTGATGCTAACCTCAACAAAGGAGATGATCTAGTTATTAACTGTCAGCTAACAGACTGCACAGAAAGTTATTTTAATGATTCAATTCCAAGAAAATACAAGTATTTTTGTCTCAAACTCTGGCATGAACGGAATGCTGAACCTTTCATTCTTTGTTTGGTTTCTGTACATGTACCGTTTAGCATCTGGTTGTTCGTGTTCAGTCTAATATTTAACAGCGAGATAAAACAGATACAGTTTACATGTGAGCACGGCTTGAAAAGCCAACGTGAGATAAGGTTTGTGGTTGGGTTTCTGGGTGTGAGCAGGCCTCCCATTAACAATCAGAGCTGTTTAAACAAGATATAGCATGTCCATTACCAACTCAGGTGTGTTCGGACTGAAAATCACGGCCTCCAGTCAACACGGCTTCCACCTGGGCCGATAGGCAGCCGAAGTTTACCCTCGAAAACCTCTTCAAACAAAGCTCAGGAGGCAAAATGACGACATGGACAAACATTTCAGTACAATATTTTCACACAACCTGCATGTTTTAAAGCAAAAACGGCTCCAACTCGGCCGATTACCACGGTTTCTGTGTGTCTTTGTTTTCATGGGGGCTCGAAAGCAATTTACATTCCTGTCTGGTCTTTAAAAGCAGGTGGAGGTGTCGGATGAGACTCTTCGGATGAGGTTCGGCTGTTTTTAGGAGCGACTTCTCGCCGTTTGTGTGTTTTTGTCCGACTGAAGCTTTCATCAGTAATGACGTTCGTCGTCTCATCAATCACCTGTAAAAAATAAAAAATCTCATTAACTGGGGATGGCTGTTCAGGGGTTTTATTTATCTCCAGCTGGCTTTCCATTGCAAATGTGCGCAAAACTTTGGTGATTTTGTCGAAAAACACAGTTTCGCAACTGCGGTGTTTCCATTGAGTAAGAAATGTTATTAAAGTCACGTGAATACGTTTGTTC
>NW_013953229.1:167806-172330 GCF_001266775.1 Austrofundulus limnaeus
CATCAGAGGAGACGTCGGCGTCTTTTATCGAGGCTTTCCAGCGACAAGTCCCTACTTGGGAGCGGCTACGTATGCTGTGTTTTTGGGAAATTGTAGTCGGTGAGTTTACTACTTTCTTTTACTACTTCTGTGATATTACTACTACTTCTTCTTCCTGTTATCTTCTTTATCGTCGTCTTTTTCACCAGTAGAAACAGCCGGTTGTTGATCACATGACTCCTGTGATGTGAAAATATTGTTTCCATTGTAGTTTTGCGAAAAACACCAATTTCGATACGGCCGAAATACCACCTCATCCTAGCGCAAAAACATATAGTTGAAAAGCGTAATTTTTTTTAAATTGACGTGTTTCCATTGAGCAAATTTATTTTCGAAATTCTAATTTGCGCATTTTCATGGTCAGTGGAAACGCAGCTACTGACGGCTGCAGCCAGATGATGATTGCTCGTTTGTGTATGACGCACACACGGCCACCGTTAGCCGGCGACRTCCCACCTGTATATTTAAATGCGTGTGCAACGGCTTGATTAAACCTCCTCACGCGGCGGCGCAGCCAACCACCGCTCAGCCGGGCCAGTTGTGTTCAGGGGTTTAGATTTGATTMGGTGGTTTTAYTCCAAGTGAAAAACGTGGATAAAGCGGAACTGCGTGCACCGAGCGGAGAGAGGCTGAACGGGTGGGGGTGTTTTGGCGTGAGTGCTGCTGGTTCGCATGCATTGTGTGAGGAGACAACAGCGTTGCAGAGTGTGTGTCTGTGCATGCTCGTGTGAGCCACCGTGTTGGAATGCTGGCCTCGGGGCTCTCGGCAGCTCACAGCTTCAACTTCTGTAAACAAAGTGATGGCAGCTGACTGGAGGACCACACAGCCTCTTCAGAGAAACAACAGAGTGCTTCGGCTGCTGCTGAGGACGGGTTTACATGAGCCGAAGGGTTTCCTGGTTTTATAAGTCATCGAGACCGGTCAACAAAGCTCAAAATGAATACGTTTTTATCAGTTTGGGTCAAAATACAAGCATTTTAACGTCTGTTAGTTCATCGTTAGTGCAATATCACTAATCTATCACTATCGCTAACCCTAACCCTAACCTTGCCAGGCATGAAAAATAGTTTTGTTTTTAAGCAGCTTTAAGTTTTAAGCTACTACCCTTCTTCTTTYGGCTACTGTTCTGCTACCTTTAGCTAGCACTTTTAATGCATACGACTTACTTTTTACTAGTTTTAATTTTTCTCTACTCGTTTGTCACAGTTATCTTTTAGCTAATTTTTTGCTATTTTTAGCTATAGTGCTTTAGCTGCTTTTATCTAGCCTTTAAAGAMATTTAGCTTTCTAAGTAGCTCTTTGCTTGATTTAGCTAGCCATTGTACAATTTTAGCAAGTGCTTATTCTAATTTTAACTTGAATTCTGCAATTTCTAGCTCACCTTTTGCTATTTATTTAGTGTTTGGCTTGACTTAGCTGTTAGCTAGTCATTTTTTTCTTTGTTTTTAACTAYGGTTTTTGTTTAGTTCAACTTAGATTTGCTTTATCTAGTGTTTGTGCTTCTTTTAGCTTGAATTTTAAAGTTTTAGTTTGCCTTTGGCTGCTTTTATTTAGAATTTGTCTTCTCTTTTCAGGTAGCTTTTTCTACTTTAGCTGGCCTTTGTCTAGTTTTAGCTAATGTTTTAGCTGTTTTCAACATGTAATGTACTGTATTTTATTCATCTTATGCTGCTTTTAAATAGCATTTGKCTATKTTTAGCTTTTAGCTAAACTTTTGCTATTTTTAGTCATTATTTTTGCTACTTTAAACTAGCATTTAACTATCTTTAGTTCATCTTGTGCTACTTTTAGATAGCCTTAGGTTAGTTTTAGCTAGTCTTTATGCTTGTTTTAACTTGAATTTTAGGTTTTAGTTCACCTTTTTTTCAGCCAACATTTATCTGTTTTTCTACTTTTAGCTTTTATTCAACCCTGTTTTATTTATCTTTTGCTGCTTTTAACTAATCTTTGGCTACATTCAGCTTTTGACTTTTTTTGGCCACTTTGAACTATGGTTCACCTTATGTTATGATTAGCTCGCTTCAGGCTAGATTTAGCTAGTGTTTTGCTACTTTTAGCTTGAATTCTGCTGTTTGTAGTTCAACTTTTGCTSCTTTTAACTATCCTTTGTCTACGTTTACCTTTTCAGGAAGACTTTTTTGTTATTGCTAGCCTTCGGCTACATTAGCAAACATTTTATCTTGTTCTTTCGTTGTTTTGATGTTTTTCATAACGTGTGCTGCTGACAGGTCATCCTTAAGAAAGAGATCTTGAGATTTTATTTGGTTAAATGATTAGCATGTTGCTACYTTTAGCTTAGTGTTTCAAAACTTTCAGCTAGCATTTTTTAATTGTGTTTTGAATCGTTTTATTTTTATCTTGCTAAAAGGCCATCTGTTATTGCAAATTAGCTTAAGCTATAAAAGTTTTATATTTAATGCTCAACACTTGTCTCCAAACACACAAACAATGAATTAAATTCGTATTTTTTAGCATTTATAATTTAAACTTTACCAACTAACTTTCAGCTTTTATTTTTAGTAACAACACAAAAGAAATTTTAGGTTTTTTTTTCCACCACCACATAAACAGTAACAAACATGTTGAGGCCGGTCCACTGTGTGTACAACACACAACACACAACCCTGCGCCCACATGTTGAAGGTGTGTTTGTGTGAATCGCACAAACTACTTAAAGCAGCACAATAAAAGTATCACAGACTCCAATAAAACATTAGCTGATTTATTCAGACGTTTCAGTTTTCTCCTGCAGACGGTTTCTGTTTGCAGATGAGCGTTGTGGTTTCACGAAGCTCCACGAGGTGCGAGCCTGRCTCAGGCCTGCTTTTGTTCGGCTCCCTGATAACAATCCAACTGTCGCCTCATTACGAGCCCAAACAGGTTGGATTAGATGTTTAAACATTTCGGAGCGCTGTGTGTGTCGAGCACGACTGTTTGTGTAAATCAAACCCGTGTGTCTGCGTCGCTGCGTTCAGAAAATCTGACGGGCGTTTGCCTGAAACGTGGCGGTAGCCGAGAGTCGTCCTAAACAAATACTCCCAACTTATTTATAAATGTGGCGCAAATATAAAAATATAATCCCTCTTTCATTCTGCATTTCCTCCAGTGTGTTCGGATGTGTGTGCGGCTGCAAACTCCTAATAAACACCATCAATCTGTACCGTTACACTTAATGGAAAGTAATAATMGAAGTAAAAAAGCATCATGTTTTATTTCCTGCTGCGCCCTGGGGAGCAGGAGGAAATCTGTGATGCAGCTAAAGATAATCTAACACAAAGTCAGGGTTTGGTTTTTTTGTGTTTCATCACAAAGAAAATAATAAAAGCATTCAAAACATCGTCATCCTCATGCCACGCTGACGCAAATATCTCTAAAAAAAACACTAAATAATGAGACGTGAATTCCTTAGTGCTAAATTTACAGCATGYTATAATAAAATAGTAAAACAAAAATTAGTTTTTAATGAAGTGTTTGTTTTTATTTATGTTTATCATGTTGTAAACGCGCAGTTGAAACTTTTGTTTAGATAAACAAACACCTTTCACTTTCTGCAAACACCTGTTAACATCAGCGCAGGTATTTGTTGCTCATTTCCTTCCGTAGCCGAGCAGTAAGCCTCGATGAAGAACAACCTGTTCCTCGCTTCAATTAAACRAGCCATTTTTTTTATCCTCCTGTCAGGCAAGATTAGTTTAGAGAGGATCCTTCGCTGTTCCGACTTGTCTCGTTATGCAACACAAGTCGGTGATTCCGTTCCTCGTTCGAGAAACGCCGGAGTGGAAAAGATTCGTCACGACATCGGTTGATGTGTTCTTTTCTTTGGGGCACGTTAAAGCTTTTGGGTGTGAGAAAACCAACCCATTTCTCAATAAAAAAAGAAAAAAAACTTGCTCACAGCTATCAATTAAGGTTGCTTTCATTTCCCTCGTTACGGCTGTGTTTACGTTAATCGTGGGTTGCAATGGAAACGATTAAAAAMATTCTTTGCATATTTCTTGCCGTCCTGTCCCGTCATTGTTACTTTGCAGGTTTCAGGTTTTTGTGTTGGGCAACCTAACATCAGAGGTCTGTTACTGACATGGTCTTTACTAATGGAAATATTTTGTTGTTGTTGTTGTTATAGCCCACATTGTGCGTGGACACAGCTTGAACCGATGCCAGTTATTCCCATAATAACTCATCAGGGTAATTTTTCTCTTTAAGATGGGGTTTGTGTACTGTAAATTTCAGGACTGTGCACCTCCGGTGTGTGGCTCACAAACTGTCAATAACATGATTCATTAGAAAGACATGGACAGCAAAAGCTGAAACAATGTAATACAATTTATCCTTTAGTCAAGATAAGATTTACCCTTTGATCAAGATGAGTTACCCTTTGATCAAGATACGATTTACACTTTGATTAAGATAAGATTTACCCTTTGATCAAGATGAGTTACCCTTTGATCAAGATACAATTTACCCTTTGATTAAGATAAGATTTA
>NW_013953229.1:172902-176749 GCF_001266775.1 Austrofundulus limnaeus
AGATAAGAGTTACCCTTTGATCAAGGTAAGATTTACCCTTTGATCAAGATGAGTTACCCTTTCATCAAGATAAGATTTACCCTTTGATCAAGATGCGTTACCCTTTGATCAAGATAAGATTTACCCTTTGATCAAGATAAGATTTATCCTTTGATCAAGATAAGATTTATCCTTTGATCAAGATAAGATTTATCCTTTGATCAAGATGAGTTACCCTTTGATCAAGATAAGATTTATCCTTTGATCAAGATAAGATTTACCCTTTGATCAAGATAAGATTTATCCTTTTATCAAGATGAGTTACCCTTTGATCAAGATACGATTTACCCTTTGATCAAGATACAATTTACCCTTTGATCAAGATAAGATTTACCCTTTGATCAAGATACGATTTACCCTTTGATCAAGATAAGATTTATCCTTTGATCAAGATAAGATTTACCCTTTGATCAAGATAAGATTTATCCTTTTATCAAGATAAGATTTACCCTTTGATCAAGATAGGATTTACCCTTTGATCAAGATACAATTTACCCTTTGATCAAGATAAGATTTACCCTTTGATCAAGATACGATTTACCCTTTGATCAAGAGACAATTTAACCTGAACATGGCCCATTCGGATTCCACGTCCCCGACCTCCCCTGGTACATGTGAAAAACTCTACCGGAGGTGTGAGCTGAAGATTGCACAGACAAGGGACTCTGCCAAATGTTCCCAGTTCACCCTCACTATACGTTTGGGTTTACCAGGTCTGTCCGGCAGCCTCCCCCGCTACCGGATCCAACTCACCACCAGGTGGTGATCAGTTGACAGCTCTGCCCCTCTCTTCACCCGAGTGTCCAAGACATAGGGCCGCAGGTCAGATGACACGATTACAAAATCGATCATTGGCCTTAGGCCTAAGGTGGCCTGGTACCAAGTACACTTATGGACCACCCTATGCTCAAACATGGTGTTCGTTGTGGACAATCCGTGCAAAGCACAGAAGTTCAATAACAGAACACTGTTCGGGTTCAGATCAGGGAGGCCGTTCCTCCCAATSACCCCCTTCCAGATAACTYTGTCATTGCCCACGTGGGCATTGAAGTCACCCAGCAGAACAAGGGACTCTCCAGATGGCACCCCTTCTAGGACACCATCCAAGGACTCCAAAAAGGCCTGGTAAAGGCCTGATGCCCACTTTGGGCACCCCTGATTTAGATGGTTGAACAGATACAAATAGTGGTGTACTCGCTCATCCCTAACCCTGACCCTATGTTTTAAATCAAACAGATCCTGCTGGATACCATAATTTTAGTTACCAAATCAAATATTGTTGCTACTTCACAAATGAGAACTGATCTTGTATATCTAAGTTTTTATTTTGGTGTGTGTAAGAGACAGTTCCAAACTCCAGAATAGGAAACACCAAGCTAAACTTTGTGCCATTTCAGTCAAAGCAGTCATCCAAGTGTGCCAGGAGCTCTCTGTGGCGACTGGCTGGATACGGAGCCCGACACTTGGGACACACCAAGAAACTCTCATCCAAGAGGYTAATGACTTTCAATGGGGATGTGGTGCCGTGAGAATCGTCAATAGACAGGCGCTCAAAATCAAGTTTAGAACTGGACTCTGAGAAGTGCATGTCTGCCTAGCAGACTCCAGTTTAGCAATCTGGTCTCGAGCTTTGCAAAGCTCCTTCAGAACCTTGTTTAGCTGCTGCTGCTTGCTCCAACGATCGATCTTTTCACTCTCAAAGTCCTTGGCAGAAAGTTGGATCTGTTGTTCCAGTGCTGCAGTTCTCCTTCGTTCTTCATTTTAGCTCAGCAGAGACTTCTGCAGCACATCAACCTGCATCAGAAACCCGGCAGATCGATTCCTCTCCTCCAGTTTTTTCCCCCTGCTGTCCAGTTCCSCTCTTTGCCCAACTTTTTACTATTAAACATAATTTATCTGTCTCTACGCGTAGTCACATTGTACATGTAAATTAATAGAAATAAGGTAATCCTAMTATCACTGGTACATTTATTTTTACAGACATTAGCATCCTCCCACTTGTCATAATGACCTCAGACCTCTCCCATAACACCTAAAATATCTTTTCCATTCCTCCTGTGATGGATCGACTGAAACTGTGTGAACTCTCTGCTTGTTTCCACATTTACACCAACGCCACACAGCAGAACAAATAAATGCCGAACGTACGAGCCACGCTGCGTTTGCTTGTCCAGTGTCAAACACAGGAATGTGATCCTCTGTTATTCCTCTTTGTTCACAACCTCTATTGTATCTTAGCTTGTGGTTCTGTCCTGTCATATATGCTCCATATAGCTTTGTGGGGTTTTTTTTTTTACAGTGTGAAGAAACACTTTGAAGTATTTTTGGCCCAGCAGTCTTCCAAACACAACCAGGAACTGTTGTATGTTTGCATCAACCAGGACGAGGCAAATCATAAGACTTTTTATTTTGTTTTTGAAAAAGTTTTTCTGTTTCGTCAATTTAAACTCAATACCATGAAGTTTTGAGGTTTTAAAACCACATGGACATTTTACTTTAAAATAAAGAAAACCTCAGATAAGAAGCAAAATGTCAAAAAACAATAAAACCAGTTCAGTCATCATTTATGTTCATATTAATCAGATTTTTCTTCAACTGAAAGGTTTTCTGTGTCGCTCCTTTTTCCAGATGTTTCAGTATGGATGTTCTTATTGTGTTTGTTTTACATTGTGAGGCACGTGCACAGGAAGCACCATCAACATTCAGGCTTTTGTTTCCCTGCGGATTAACAAGCTGGTGAAATTTCAACAAGGAAGACTCCTTCAAGCTTTTATAAATAGTGGAAGCACAACTATCTAATCCTCAACAATGATTAAAACTGTTTTTTTTGTAAAAGTGAGCAGAGATTGGTTTTATTTGTGCTTTAGATTTTATTTTGCTGCCAAAACAAACGAGGCAGTACATCATTCAAACACAAAGTGTTTACAGTAAATACCAGCAGCTGAGGTTTGGCAGAAACATTTAAGACAAMGTGTCACACCAAACATATAAATTTTACATCAGAAAACAGACATTACAATATCTTCAATTATGAATAAATATGTGCTTTGGAAATATTTATTAGTAAACCACAAAAATGTCAGTCTTTTCACTATTTAACAGTAAAGCAWATTACTGAGTTTCATTAAAAATTCACAGTACTTTCCTGGGAGCTGTGGTAAAAACTGTAAAAACAACAGTTTAGAACAGTTTAATTTTAAATTATTATTTTAATATATTTATACACACGTAAATTAATTTATGATAAACAATTTTTAAACAAATCAAAAGATGTAAATCTAACAACATCCTATCAATGCAAATAATAAACTGAAAAACACATAAGAGTGATTTATTTATAATTTGCAGTCATTTACCAGAAGCTGTTTGCTGGAATTTAACTGTAAAATCTATAAAAACAGGGGAATCTGGTTAAATTGGTCCACACCCATGTTCTCCAGTCTGTTCCCTGGTACCTACACTCTCCGGTAATTGTTCTCCGGTACTTATATTCCCTGGTACTTATATTCCCCTGGTACCTATGTTCTCCGGTAAATTCTTCTGTATTTGTGTTCTTTAGTACCGACATTCTCTGGTACTTATGTTCTCCAGTAAATATGTGCTTCTGAATTTAAATTCCCCGGTAAATACTTTTGTACTTATTCCTCTGTACCTAAGGTTCTCCGGTACTTATATTCCCTGGTACCTATATTCTCTGGTACTTATATTTCCTGGTACCTATATTCTCTGGTACTTATATTTCCTGGTACCTATATTCTCTGGTACTTATATTTCCTGGTACCTATATTCTCTGGTACTTATATTCTCC
>NW_013953229.1:178974-181054 GCF_001266775.1 Austrofundulus limnaeus
CACATAAAGATCTGGGGCACATACAGGAGGTAACTGGGGACATAGGGATGGCCCTGGTAAAGTAACATTAGTGAAACTGTGAGTAAAACAAAACATTTTGTTCAAAAATAGGCAGAGATCTGATCCAGTATGATTTGTATTTACTCATAACGTGTTCAGTACTGGTAACCGTTAGCACACTCCAGTAAATATACTGGTCTGTAAACTAATATAAACCAACCACTTAACTCCACTAACCTGCAGTTAACCTGTTTATGTTCTTCCAGTGAATGTTGAGTGTTTTAATAACAAAGTTCCAGTTATTAGTCTGATTTCCCACCTGCCGTCATACGATGCAATTATCCCTTCATCTGATTGACAAGATTAAATACTTGTTTTCTGCGTATGAAAGCACGCACACAAGCTGCGGATCGCTTCAGGCCTCTGGTCCGGCGTCTGGCAGGTTGTGGGAGGACCACAGTTCAGGTTCTGAACGCACCATAAAGGAAAAGGTTCAGAATGGACGACAGAGTCGGGGAGGAGCAGATCCAGAGACAAAGCCTGGATAAGGCCCCGTCAGCGTTTTTATTCCAGCTGATTTACAGAACYGCACGGCCTGGAGGCCAGGCAGCTGAACGTAGGAGATTATTCTTGAGTAATAGAGGAAAAGGTTTGTGCCGCGTTAAGTCATATTCATCAGGTAGTGAAGTTTCCTTTCCTGTCCCCGCTGCAGTCCCGGTTCTCCTTAGCAAGGGAAGCAGGATGTCTTTCATCCCCTTCAGCTCAGGGATCAAAGCTGGAAGGACTCCTCGGCTGAAACTGACCTCAGTTTGCACCGGAGCGCCCCCTCCCCGCACCGTCCTGCCAACCCGCTCCGCCACAGCGCTGTCCTTCCTGTAATCACCTCATCCAGTCCACGCCTTCGGGCCTTCGCAGCACTTTTTAACCTCCGCCTTGTCTGAAGGTTTGTCGCGGCCGACGCGCAMATTTGCATCGAGTCTTCGTACAGTCGGCTGAACGGCTTCACAATAGCATCAGTGTGCTCTTCACTTCAAAGAAGCTGCCTGTGTTTAGCTTCCTTTCAGTGTCTCTTCACTGTTTCCTCTACAAACAGCCTCTCTGCTTCAGCTCACCACCCACACACCACAAACACACACACACAGTGTCGAATATACACACACCGTGTCGAATATACACACACACACTTTGTTTACGTACACACGGACGACTCAATTTTATGCATTTCTGCTTCTTGGAAATATATTAGCCTCACCGAGGCCTTTATTTTCCTCTTTGATTTTGGCTCTTCTGTTACAAATGTGTCGATTTTTATCTCTGAGAGTTAAATCAGTGACTTCATTTTCCCCCCAACTTCTTCAAATTTTGACTTTATTTTAAAAGGGTACATTGAACTATTTGAATATTTAAAGAATAACATTTAGAACACTTTCTCGAAAAATGAAAAAATGCATTATAAACAAAACATATTTGTGACTCATCACATCGAAATGAGGACTGAGTCAAATTTGGTCACAATGACCTAATTAAGGGCTCGACACACTGGAAGCGACGTCGCTCGCCCTCCATTCATTTCCTATGGAGCCTGTGCGGTGAGGCGTCAATCGCTTGACCTCCTCCAGCTAAGCGAACGGCAAAAATAGTGCATGTGAAATTGAACAATGAAGTAGGGACTAAAAAAGGTCTGGTTCCATGAATCTGGCCTAATGGAAATGGCTTGGAACCGTACCGAACCGTACCGACACTACACTAAGTGGCTCTAGTGGAAAAGGGGCATGATACCTGGATCGTTCTGATATCATAATTAAATCCATATATATAAAACTTAATTTGTCTTGTTGGTCATGCTAATACATAAAAATTTGGTCTGAATCCTAATTTTATGTAATTTTAATGAGGAATTTTTGATGTCCTTATAAAGAGGAAACCTCAAATTATATTCAGTGTGCATTGCCAATGCAATGCACACTATTGTGATTCGTTTCCTATCCAAGTTATCTCCACTTTGGCACACTTCTCCTCCTGCATACTTTGTCCTAGATCTGCCATTGTAATTTATATTCATAAAGCTCCTGTGCCAAAT
>NW_013953229.1:181108-184393 GCF_001266775.1 Austrofundulus limnaeus
GGGTGTCAATGGAACCTTGTATTGGTCCAATACTGGCCCTTGGTGTATCTATTCAGTACTGAACCATAGTTTAATAATATTTAATCACAATAGTTCAGCGGTTACAATACTAATATGACTCTATTTTGATGTTTTACTTTTATATTGTCCTAATARTGCTCTATTGCTGTGATAAATTAAAGTTTAGTGTCAACAATTGCATTGGCAATGTGGCCTCTTTCAGCACACATARAAACCTACTCCTGGCAATCTTCTCTGCCACAACTCCAATGGCTAATGGTTAACTCTATGGGCTTTCATGTGGGAGATCAGGGTTCAAAACCCAGCTACAGCAACTTTAACTAAAATTCTCCTTAAATTTCATATTGTCACACAATTACCATCATCACAAACACCTGCTGACTTGACAAGCACAAGCTGGTATAGAAAACACATTTGTACTTGGTCACATTTCATTCTGCAAGTCCACTGCTGCAGGCAAAGCCATGCTGCAATGACATGTTACATGGCAATGCACACTTGTTTTTACATCGTAAAAACCCATGTCTAGTTGAATATTGAGATTTCCCAGCTGAAAAGAAACAAAACTTTGCTAACTCACAGGGAAAATCTTAAAAATTTAAGGCGTTTTTCCTCAAAATCAGGTTTTTTTGTTGCTACTGCTCAAAAAAGTGCTTCCAAATTTTGTTTTATGATAATATTTCAGACAGTTCATTCAAATGATACATTGATAAGGCTTTTATTCATTATATTTTGACAAAATGTAATTTTTGTTAACATTTTAGTCAAAAACACTATATTTGCCTATTTTTTCATACAGCACTTTTGGATGTAATCCTGGTTTCGATGTGATGGCTCACATTTATACATCTTCAGACTGGTCCATCTGGGTGGCTGCATCCTCCTCTTCATCACTACAAACACAACAGTGCTCMGCAGCACATCTGTCTCCACAGCAGCAGCACTCTTTGCTCTGCTTTTTGTATTGGTGAGAACATCTACAGCAGGGGCGCCCAAACACTTTCCCCGAGGGGGCCAAAATGAAAATCTATCCATGGCTGTGGGCCAGATGCGGTTATATAATACATGAAATACAAATACTTTTTTAAGTAAAGTCATTTATTTTGAACAATTAAGCTATGCAATGGCCCTCTTTTGTTTTAGTCTGTGCACTTGGAGAAAGTCTGCCATACGCTCAAGTAGCAAAGGCTCATGGGACATTTCATAATTAGATAAAATATGAGTTTTTGTGGCCTTATAAAGTGTGCAAATCTACATGCGGGGTTAAATCTGACCTAAATATTTCTTGTCATTTCATGTTTCATGTTTAATCCTAATAAATCAAAGATATGTCAGCACCATGACTGAAAACTACCTTCACTACAGCCCTTTTATAAAGTCATTTGACCAATGGAAATACTGTGTTTCCACCTATAGGATAACAGGTTACAACCTAGTAACCTTGGCAACTGTTGGTGGGCCAAATCAAATGGCTTGGCGGGCCAAATCTGGCCCACGGGCCCCACTTTGGGCTCCTCTGATCTAAAGCTTCAGCACATTTATTATAAATGTCCGTCGAAGCAGCCACATCAGTGCGAAGGTAACAGACAAGCTGAGCCGCCTGTTTTACCAACTTCAAATCAGAATCTGTAAACTTGTGAAACTTTGATGGGGAGCAGTCTGACAAATGCACTTCTGCCTCGATGTATAAATAAGGTGGGCGGTCCTTCTTCGGTCAGCTCCTCTCCTATTGGTCCTTTTTTTAACCGTGTCCTGTCCGGCAGTATGAAACTCAAAATTTCGGCGGTACAACGGCTCAGTGGTTCGCTCCGACACCTCACAGCAAGCAGGTTCTGGGTTCGATCCCCGTTTCGGACCTGGGGTCTTTCTGTGCAGAGTCTGTATGTTCTCCTTGTGCTTGGGTGGGTTTTCTCCAGGTACTCCAGGTACTCCCTAAAAGCATGTAGAACAGGTTGCCTGCAGGCCTCCCTTGAAAAGAGAGATCTGAGATCTGAACGGGACTTGCCTGGTAAAACAACGGMYAATAAAGAAACGATTGAAGACGCTGCAGAAATCTGAGCTCGAAGGACAAAAGCTGAAAGTCAACATGGGACGGTGGTGATGTTTGGGCCCTCAGGGCTCAGGATCACTTCCACAAATCATTGTCTGTAAACACAGTTTGCTACTTTCCACAAATGCAGAATAAAGCTCTATCAGGCAAAGAAGAAACAACACGTGAACATCCTCTTCTCTGGACCAAAGGAAAACTYTTGTGTGGTCAGACGGATCCGAACCTGAAATACTTTTTTGGAAACCACYAACGTCTCGTCGTCCTAACTAAAGAGGCTGGTGGTCACGGTTCAAAATCTTGCCTCTCTAAAGGTATAGGGGTGCATTAGTTTACACATCAGTGCTTCTACAGCTTTAGAGCACCTTTAAAGAGGTTGTTTTTACCAAACCGATATAGAAACCTCTTTATTTAAAGCTCCTGTTTTTCAAGACTCATTTTTATTTTACTTTTTGTTTATCTTTTTTGTCCAGTTTCAGTTACATGTAGCTGTTTCATTGACTAAGAAAAGGCTTTATACGTATTTGTTGTTGTTATAGATAATTATGGTGATTTGTTGTATTATTTACTTGCTGTTTGTAAATATAAGTTGTTTAAAAATGTAGAAGAAAACATGTTGCACCTATTTTAATATTATTGTCTTTGTTTCTGATGCAATATTTTCTAAAGCAGTGTTTTATTTAGTTGATTTTCTTGCAGGTTGGTGATCTTTTTATCCATTGAGTAAACAGGCTTTTCACGGTGCAGGCCGACGTCTCAAACGGGATTCTTGGATGCCCCCTTCTGGGCTTCAGGGGTGAAAAACTCTGAGGATTCAGAGACGAAGGCCTGAGTTTTCACTGCCACCAGTTCAACAGCGGAAACGAAGACATGTTTTTAAACCGTAGGTCTGCGAGCCGAAGTGGTCCGCAGTAATGGTCCTGTTAAATCCTCGCACGCAGACCCACAAGATGGAAAAGCCTGCTGTGGCTTTAAAGGGCTCACTGAAGTTAAGACCATCTCTTCCTTTCACATGATTTTATTTTTATGCCGTGAGGTATTTTTAATCCTCAGCGTATTCAGAACCTCTTAATGTCGCTTTATTGCCCAAAACATCATCATGTTTCCTATTTAACCCAGGTTTTGGAAAAATATTGCACATATTGAAAATCTTATGATTATTCTTTCATTTACTATATTAAAAAGGTCTTTTAAATGGAAAAAATATATTTTTTACA
>NW_013953229.1:184871-186091 GCF_001266775.1 Austrofundulus limnaeus
CATTTAGGTAGCTAGCTAAATATTTAAGTTAAATATTTAGGTGGCCACATAAATATTTAGGTTGCAACTTTGCTTAAAAATTTACGTCAAGGCTTACTCAAATCCATCAGAAAATATTTCTAAAAACCTCTTCAACACACATCTAATAGTATTACTGCTAATTCTGCTACTGCTTGTACTAAAGCTAACGCAAATTTAGCTAAATTGCTAATGCTAATTTCCCTAATGCTAAGTCTGGTAATGTTAATGTGACTGTTGATTATGTTAATTATACAAAAGCTACTTCTGTTGATGCTCCGCAGATGTAAATTTTTGAAAACTAAGCCCTTATTTTGGGTTTATTTTAATGAATTTTTACAATTAAAAAAAAAGCTTTAAATTATATCAAAGAAAAATCTGCTGCAGAATTAAGTGAATTCATAGGACAATCTAACATTTAGAGAACTAGACCTCTCATTGTTTTATTTGTGTTCTGTTATTTTATTTTTATGTGTCATTTTTGATGCTTATTCCATTTAGTTTTGTTTTAACTTGAATTTTGTACAATTGGATTTTTCGTCAAACAAGCTGTTAGCTCAGTATTCTAGTTTGTTTATGTGACATTGTTTAATGCACATTTTACTGCCTTTATTGATTGAAAATAAAAGTGGAAAAAAAAACGGTTCTGTTGATGCTAGCTAGTGCCACTAATGCTAATTCTCCTGCTGTTACTGTTGCATATGTTAAACAAAATGCTAAACAAATGAAAGTTACTCCAGATAATGTTTACTGTTAATACTAGTTTTAATGAAGTTAGTGCTACTGATGCTAATTTTATTCATGCTAATTATGTTGATACAAAAAACTACTTCCGTTAACGCTACTACAGCCAATGTTAATTCTTCTACTTCTAGTACTACAACTGCTAATGCTAGTTTCACTAATGCTGCTAATACTACTATTGCATATGTTAAACTAATGAAAGCTACTCCTGATAATGTTAACTGCTAATACCACTTTTATTGAAGTTAATGCTACCGTTAATGCTAATGCTAATAATGAAACCAATGCTACCAGGCCAAAGCTAGTTCTTCTACTGATAGCACAGCAACTGCTAATGCTAATTATATGAARGCTAAGTCTGTTACTGTTAGCATAACAATGGCTGTGTCCAAAACGGCAGGACGGGTCCTCCGAAGGCCGAATTCGTCGGCCGCACACGTCACAGCGCCGCGACGAAG
>NW_013953229.1:187091-188697 GCF_001266775.1 Austrofundulus limnaeus
CTTCGTCGCGGCGCTGTGACGTGTGCGGCCGACGAATTCGGCCTTCGGAGGACCCGTCCTGCCGTTTTGGACACTAATAATGCTAATGTATTGATATTTTTCTAGTTTTGATTTAAGTTTGCTTGTTTAGCGTCGTCACAGTTGCTAGGAGACATGACGTACGCCGGGGTAAGGAGGGGAGGCTAGACCGTCCAAATTCACAGCCCCTTTTTTTCCGGTCTTCCCGGCCCACCAAGGACCCACCTCGACCGGGGAGTCTGGGTCCTCCGGAGGACCCGGCCTGTCGTTTTGAACATAGCCTATTACTACTAAAGCTACTTGAATTAATGCTTGCTACTATTGCTAATGCTAATCCTGCTGCTTAGTGTTACTACTGGTTATGTTAAACCTATGACACTTACTCTTGCTAATGCTAACAATTGCTAATGCTAGTTTTACTAAGGTTAATGCTAATTCTGCTACTTTTAAAGCAAGAGCTGCTGCCAATTCTACTAAAGCTATGTTTTAGTTAAAAATGAATATTTAGCTGATTTTAGCTAGCTTTTAGCTGCTCAGCAAAGCCGTTTTGAACGGTGGAAACAAAAAAAACAGGTTTCACAGTCTGATTTTATTTTATTTTTCTCTTTTTGATTGGCTTGAGTGCATCCTGTTTATACAGAACTCGCAGCTATAACTAAGTCCACCTGCTTGAGAAAAAATAAAATAAAAACTTCAGAACGTTCTGCAGCCTGTCCTCCCGCTGCCACGTCAAAGCTGTTTTCCTCTGAACTGGAGGGTTAAATACAATCAAATCTGTTTGGAAAACCATCTCTTTCAAAAGAAGTGGTTCTATTTCTTGTCCACAACATCCTTCAGGACTCTCTTTTTAAAATTATTATTATTTTTCTTCCCAGAGCGTTTTTCTGCTGCGCTCAGGACTGATCCAGACTGCGCCTCCTGAGACACAGTAGCCTGTTGTCTGGCCTGGGGGTCCGAGGAGCGTTGTTATGAGAAGGCCAGGAACATGTTATGTTAACCTGGGTGGTAAAAGCCTGAACATATTTGGGAAAATGCCCCCTTTTATACCCTCGCTGACCCTCCGGTTCTCCTCTAAATCTCACACGTTATGGTTCCTCCAGTGGAAACACTAGAGTATTACTTTCCTCTTCTGTAATCCATGATTTAAGATTAAATCCATCACTTAATGAACTATCAGGGTTGTATCTTTAAAGGAACATGGTTGTATTCGTTAGTCCAGGCATGACATTCAGTAAATGCAACTTGTTAAAAAGGGTAAAGATGATACAGTCATTGATTTTCTGCATGTTTTACATTTACAGATTTAAGGCCTCCTTTAAAATATTTGAATATTTTTTTCTGAATGATGACATTTTTGCAGGTTTTTACATTTAATAATGWACTGTAAAGGATTTTATTGTATTATATAAAGAAAATTGATCACAGTTGGATTTAAATCTGATTTGATTATAATTTTGGACTCGACTTTTTGTGAGTTGGAGCCGTATAAATAAACTAAATTGAGTTAAATTGACCTAGTTTAAGTGATTAAAGTTGATTAAGGGTAAAAGAAGAATAAAGTCTGCAAGTTTTTAAAAAATATTACATA
>NW_013953229.1:189600-201433 GCF_001266775.1 Austrofundulus limnaeus
CTCAAATAAGTCTCAGTAACAACAAAATAAATGTTTGGAAAATTTTTCGTGTCTGCAACTCTCATTATGTCCTGATGCATCTCAGTAATCCAGGTAATAAAGCAAAAAGGAAAAAAATTGTATAGGTCTTCTGGACGGGTTCTTCTCTAATGAAACGTTTCGTCTCTCCTCCAAGAGACTTCTTCAGTCTGAGAGTTTCAGGCAAAATTCAGGCTTTTAAGCCCTGCCTCCATGTGACTGATACTCACTTGATAGCCACGTGATGTGAGTATCCGTCACATGGAGGCAGGGCTTAAAAGCCTGAATTTTGCCTGAAACTCTCAGACTGAAGAAGTCTCTTGGAGGAGAGACGAAACGTTTCATTAGAGAAGAACCCGTCCAGAAGACCTATACAATTTTTTTCTTGTTGAAGTAAAATGTTGAAGTTCACATTTAGGTATTTCAGAATGGAACGCAGCCTTTGCAGTTGGTGCTCGGCTCATGTTATGATGTCATCATTCTGAGACAATAGCAACCGCTAGCTCCAATGCAGCTAAAGCTTCCCTACAAGACATCAGACTTGCAGTTATGGATTTCAAATATTATATTCAGCAGCATTAGAAGTGTTAGCAGACGTTAGCGTCAGATAACGAGYATGATGTCATCATCCTGCGACAAACATCAGCAATGGCCGCTGCTAGCCACCACTAACAAAACAAGCTGAAACAAATAAAAATGTTAGAGAAATTTTTTAACATTTCATTTCACACTTGCTGTCCCATATTTAATAGACTGTTAAAATTAATTAAAAAACATCTTTAAGACTTCAGAAAACGAAAAAAATTGTCTTTAAATCTAAATTAAAATGTATTCTGTTGGTGTGTTTCATGTGAGAGATTTAAATTTGCACAAAAACTTTAGGCTTTAAAGTTCTGCCTCTATTTATGCAATTAGTTTTGTGCTTATAAAATGCAGCAATCCCAACTTTTTTGTGTTTATAATTTGTGTGGTTAGTAAAATAAGTCATATTAAAAAAAGATAATCAGTCTGAACTGTTGGTTGATACGATTATTGACYTTAGTTTCATTATTTGTCCAGCAGGTCAATCGACTTGTCGGCTCTAGACGCTGAACGTCTCTGTCGTTTTTTTTTCGTCGCGCTCATCTGGGAGACTTTCCCGAGTTYAACCCGGCGCAGGCCTGGATTTCCTGAGCCCAAAACTTTGGGTCCGGGGAAAAGCGAACTCCTCGAGGAAAGGAGAGCTACCGGAGATAAAGCAGCACTCAGAAGCAAAACAAACCGAATATCAGGGGGTTTATTTAAAATCTCCTCGTCTTGTATTAACAGCAGCGCTACAGGCTAGGGATTAACGGTTCCTCAGCTAGAATAACGCTGCCTGGAATTACATATTTCACATTTTTATGAGACTCGGAGGCGAGGATCGGATTCATATATGGTCATTAAAAACAAATCAGATAATAGATATCAACTCGACAGCAGCTCTGGAATGGACGGAGAAAAACAACCGTCACAGATCTTGATGCTCTTCAGTAAAACCTGAGACACGTCCAGGTTAACGTGTCAACGTGATCTTTGACACCGAAGGATTCGCACGTGTTTGATGTGCTGCGGCTGCGATGCCCCTCGCAGGAAGGAAGTGCTCACCCACCGCTCGTCTGTTCCATCTTCAGGAGCTCGATGGGAGGGAGGGAGGGAGGATTTCAGCGCAATATTTACAGTGACCTCTTCCTCTCACTGGCCAGGGGCCCATGGGAAAAAACTGCAGAAGACAAACAATGAACAATAGGGTTCAGGGATGAGCTGCGGTGCCAGTGCAGCCTGGGCCCTTACAGGGACGTGGATCACACTGGGCCGGGGAAAGTGGGGTCACAGTGTGGACCAACTGTGTCCTGAACACCTACCTGGACACTAAATTTCAAAACAAAATAACATTTTTCTGTTACAAGAACTATAAGAGCTCTTTACCCTCACTAGCATCAGTGGGCCAGGTCCTACTAATCAGCCAACAGCTAATAGCAGAATATTAGCAAATTAGCTTTTTACTAACTCTGAAAACTGTTACAGACGGTTTAGCTTTCACTAAATTGGGTTTTACCAACTTTAAGTAGGCTAACAGCTAACTAGCATAGGTGGTGGGCATGGTTCTGCTAATCAGGTAATAGTGGAACTCTTGTTTGTTTAGTAGATTAGCTTTTTCACCAACTTTCAAAACAGTTAGCAGACCACTTAACCTGCTAAATTAAGTTTAGCCATTTTTAGGTCTACTAACAGCTAACTAGCTCAGGTATAAATAGTTATAGAGTAGATATCGATGGGAATGGTTCTGCTAATAGCAAAACAAATTTTTTAGTTTAATGGCTTGGCTTTTTCACTCTTAGAAAACTGTTAGCGGACAAATTAGCTTCTGCTAAATTGGGTTTTGCCAACTTTGTCTGCTAACAGCTAACTAGCATAGGTGTTGGGCCAGGTCCTGCTAATCAGCCAACAGCTAATAGCAGAATATTAGCAAATTAGCTTTTTACTAACTCTGAAAACTGTTAGCAGATGGTTTAGCTTTCACTAAATTGGGTTTTACCAACTTTAAGTTGGCTAACAGCTAAGTAGCACAGGTATAAATAGGTACAGACTGAGAATAGTGTCCCCAGGGGTGGACATAGCTGCTAGTTGATTAGTAATTAGTAATAGAGGAACCAATTTTTTCTGTAGTGGCTTAGCTTTTTCACTAACTTTGAAAACCATTAGCAGAACAAATCATGAATCATTTATTGTCATTCATACACAACATCAAGATGCAATGTAGAATGAAATTTGCAGTTTTGAACATCCGTCCGGACAAACACACACACATGACAGACACGGGGGAATGAATGTCCAGGGCCCTGCGCAACGTAGTGCGCTACCTTGCAGTTTAGAATACACACAAATAGGAAGGACGAGTTAAAAAAAAAGAGCTTTGATCCTGTGTTTTATACAAAAAAACAKACGAGCATGCGCACAAAAAACTGCTGTGCATGGAAGCAGCGAAGGCACGTGAGGGATGGGTGGGGGAATAACCTGATAAATTAAGTTTTGATAACTTTAAGTTTACTAACAGCTATAGCACAGGTATAGACTAGATATCGAATGGTTCTGCTAATAGAAAAACAAATTTTTCGTTTAGCGGCTTAGCAATTTTACTAACTTTGAAAACTGTTAGCGGACCAATTAGCTTATGCTAAATTGGGTTTTGCCAACTTTAGGTCTACTAACAGCTAACTAGCTCAGGTATAAATAGTTATAGACTAGATATCGATGGGAATGGTTCTGCTAATAGCAAAACAAATTTTTCGTTTAARGGCTTGGCTTTTTCACTAACTTAGAAAACTGTTAGCGGACAAATTAGCTTCCGCTAAATTGGGTTTTGCCAACTTTAAGTCTGCTAACAGCTAACTAGCATAGGTGGTGGGCATGGTTCTGCTAATCAGGTAATAGTGGAATTCTTGTTTGTTTAGTAGATTAGCTTTTTCACCAACTTTCAAAACAGTTAGCAGACCACTTAACCAGCTAAATTAAGTTTAGCCATTTTTAGGTTTACTAACAGCTAATTAGCACAGGTATAAATAGGTATAGACTGAGAATAGTGTCCCCAGGGGTGGACATGTTTCCGCTAATCAGCTAACAGCTAACTAGCTCAGCTAACTATACATAAAGGTATAGACTAGGTATCGTCTAAATCCAGGGATGGACATAGCTGCTAGCTGATTAGTGGGATCAATAGTGGAACAATTTTTTGTTTAGTGGCTTAGCTTTTTCACTAACTTTGAAAACCATTAGCAGAACAATTAACCGGATAAGTTGAGTTTTGCCAACTTTAAGTTTGCTAACAGCTAACTAGCATAGGAATAAACTAGATATGTATAGGAATGGTTCAGCTAATAGTAAAGCAATTTTTTAAGCGGCTTAGCTTTTTCACTGACTTTGAAAATTGTTAGCGGACCAATTATTGGGTTTTGCCAACTTTAAATCAGCTAACGGCTAACTAACTAACTTAACTAACAACAGGTTTGTGTCAGTCCCACCAGACTTCAGCTGGGAGTAAAGGAAGTTGTGTAGCACAGACAGTCGTCTTAGCAGTTAGCATCTGTTAGTGTTAGCTCCTGCTAATTTTTCTTGTTTAGCAGTATAGTGTTAGTGAAGTTATATTTTTACATTTTAGATTTTTGTATTATAAGTTAGTAAAGCTATCATTTTAGTTAGCTGTTCCCAGCACTGCTTAGACGTAAAGYTGGGCAGATGTTCAGCAGTCTATGAAAAAAAAAATAGATTAAATATAGTTATTGCAGGTAAACTTGCCACTTTTAAAGTAACTATTAAGATGTTAAAACTCTCATATCTCCATCTTCTAATGGTTTTCTATGGTCGGGTTGTTAGCATTAGCTTCTGCTAAGTATTTTTTACGTGTTTAGCAGTTTAACGCTAGCGAAGCTAACTGTTTGGTTAGCTGTGCCTACTGCTCACTAGGGTGTTTGAGGGGTCCTGGGAGTTTATCTTTCTGGTCTACATATGTTTTGTGGACATAGAGAAGGCATTCATGGTTGTTGAGGTGCACTGAGGGGTGCTCTGTGAGTGTAGGACTGGGGGTCTCTTTACTGGTTAGCCTCACCAGGTCGTGATCTCTGGGTGGACACGAAGCTGCAGAGACCAGAACAGAGCAGCACCAGTCCCCAAAAATCTTGTTTAATCCGCAATTTGTTATTTCTTCCTGCATATTAGRGCTAATATTAGTCCAAAAAAACATAGAATGCTAATTACTCAGCTTTTGGCACAACATCACTATAAATATAAAAGCTCTTACTTCTCTATAAGGAATAATTGGTCACATCACTTGTAGATTCACCAGGTGGTTCTGGAAGTGTAATATAATGCTGATGCTCTCATTCACAAGGCCGTACCGCTGAGAATAAGATCAAAATCTTCCATCATCATTACTGCTAAGTAGATGTTTATGTAGACAAACAGCCTCTGTGTCACATCAGCATCTGTCCCGACTCCCAAGTCACAGTTTGATCCCTTAATTATCAGATTATCCCTCGCAATTGGACAATATGGTTGTTCCCCCCCAGAGATTGGGCCTTGCCTTATCACAGAAATGCTTTCTGCCCTGCACAATTTGCTGAGATAAATGTAATGGTATCGGCGCTCCAGTGTGAGCCTGGGTGGTCTGTGTTGCGTTTCTAATGATGCTGTGCCTTTCCCAGAACAAGTGGAAATACCTCAGCGATGCACCGTGAAAAGAGACGAGGAAAGAGCAAGAGCTCCCACTGGGCTCCGACCGTCTCACACGAAGGACACGCAGCTCCTCAGTGAGGCATGCGAGCTGCTCTCTGCATATAAACTGAATTATTCATGAGCTTAAATTCAAATAAGTTGCACTATTAATTTAACATATCAAAAAATATATCAGATCTGTTTGTTAAAATTAAAACTTTTTCATCAAGATAAGACAAAAAACACGCCAACACTGTATATGTTCATGTTCTGTTTTCATAATTTTCATTTTATTATTTTTTATGAAAAATTACGCAATTAATAATAATAATAATAAATTAACAACACAAGAGGGATTGTGTTTTAGTTTGTGAAACTTAAAGTATATTTTTTTCTCATTTTAAATTTCCCCGTTTAAATAAATATTCAAAATGGTCAAACTTTTGACTAAATGTTGCTTTTATTTTTTTTTTTTTTGTATTTTAGTCCATGTATTTTATTTTGAAAGCCGTGGCCGCCGGAACTAGCGATCAAACACCGGAAGTACTTGCTGCAGGTAAGACCGAGCTGAGTTTCTCCTTTTTAAAATCCGAAATATATTTTACCTGCTCACTGGAGATAAAGTTCGGGTGGTTCTGGTCCACGAGGTAAAAGCAGCCGGTGTATTGGACTGAAGGAGCTCAAATGACAGTCGTCTTTTAGCCGCTCGTGATCGGGAAGAGGTCGGCTAGCGGATGTTAGCTTAAGCTAAAGTTAGCTGTCAAATTTGTCAACAAAGCGCTTTGTTCTTTTAGTTTTTGGTTTGTTTTACAGGTTTAATTAGGACAGTGACAGGCTGGGTTAGAAAAACAAATAAACTAATTATAAAACACGATACGGGTCCGATTTTTTCCGTTTTCACCACAACAACAGGGTCAACAACAGAATTCACTCTGTTTTCATTKAGATTTAAGGTTCATGTTGTTGTTTGTGTCTCTGAACAAATGTGTAACTTCTCAAAAACGACCTATTACATTTAGCTTATTTTTTTAAAAACTCTTAACTCGTGAATTTATATTGAAAATATGTCGCAAGGATGGGCTTTCCCTACAATATTTCACGTTTTTTTGTGCAGATAAAACATTTATCACTTGCAGCAAGTTTTGTTGGCTTTCTCTAAAATTTACATTAACCTATCTATAGCTAACTTTTTAAAGTGTCATTAATACAGGCTGTTTATCATCAGTGTATTAACTAATTTTTAAATATTTGAGGCTATAAATAATCTCTTTATTAGTGAAAAGTAACAGTAAAAGATAAGAAAAATAGCAGCAAAAGCTGATGGGCTGAGATCCAGACCTGCTGTGATTAGTAAATAAAATTAATTACATCATATATAAACAATTATTACTGTATTTAWTCTCATATTTTATTGTTTTGTCAGGGATCCTTCTGAAACACTTCATGAACAGAATATTGTTTCTTTCTTTTTTAAAACGATTGTTGGCATTGTTTACTACTTGTTAGGSCTGTGTATTGGCAAGAATTTGGCGATACGATACATATCATAACAGAGGGGTCACGATACGATATATCCCGATATATTGCGATACATAAGCAAGGCAGTATATTGCGATTTTTTTGTCCAAAAATTATATTAAATAAAAACCTRTTACTGAAAAAAAAATAAAAAGAAAAGCTAATGTTTACTTACAATGCTAATGCTATCCTTACTCTCTGGCGCTCAAGAGGTAGAGGAGCCAAATGTCTGTCTGTCTGCTGCCAACTAGTGGTCAGAGGCTGAACTACAACATAAAAATGAACGGCTGGCAGTAAAGTTGACATTTTAAACCTTAATTAAAAATCGATACAAGACTTTAGAATATCGATACAGTATCAGGAAATGAAATATCGCGATATTTCAGTGTATCGATATTTTCTTACACCCCTACTACTTGTTTGATCAATTCTGTGACATCACTGCATCATATAATAGTGAAAACATAATAATCACAGTATAACTTGAGGTTTTAGTGCAGCTGGTTCAATGTATTCTCATTTTCTGAAAAATTTCCTTAAAAACAAATAATTGTAATTATTTTTTCTATCAGCAGTGTTACGAGCACCCGATATGGCAAGCCATTTTAACATAAAATTGACTTTTTTCTGACCATCTGTACATTCTAGATGTCTAAAAATGAGTTTTGACCTGGAACAGCTACAATTTGACTCTCCTGAATGGTAATTTAAGATGCCTGAATTTATATTCTGACAGTAGGAAGAGTAATTCAACATATTCAAGAAATCTCAAATGATTCGTCCTTTGAAGGGTCACATATCTGTAAATATGATTCATGATATCTCAAACGTAATTATAATGAGTCAAAAAGATGTTTTTATATATCTGAATTTAAAACCGGTGCTGCCACTGGGCTGTCCAAACAGTCGCCTGCAGATGATCTGTTTTTTAATTCGTGTCGAGCTGCAGAGATAAAAATCTGGTTAAAAACACAAAAATTTGAGTTGAACTGATCTGATCCTGCAAATTACTGAACAGCAAATTTAGATAAGTCTTATGGCTAAATAAGGCTAAAATACTTCAGAAACGTTTAGTCAAGATGTTATTTAAATCTGTGACGTTTTGACAAGACAGAAAAAATATTTAAGGTATCAGTATTATCATTCTGACCAAGTCAAAAATTTAATTCAGGATTAACAAATAGAATAATCCAGATATCTCTTAATTCATTTGGAGACATTTTAAAATGGAATCTCGACTAGTCAAAADTAGAGCTGCCACAAARGATTATTTTAATAATCGATTAATCACCGATTATTTATTCGATTAGTRGACTAATCYGATCYTACGTTAATWGAATATAAAACATAGAGCTTATCYSYRCAGAYTGCAGCTGCTATTATATAACCATGGTTAGATTTTAGCTATATGCTAACTAAAAATAATTGCTGTGGAAGTTAAGTTCTGCTCT
This sequence comes from Austrofundulus limnaeus, assembly GCF_001266775.1. Lineage (NCBI taxonomy): Eukaryota > Metazoa > Chordata > Actinopteri > Cyprinodontiformes > Rivulidae > Austrofundulus > Austrofundulus limnaeus. The sequence continues at coordinate 197,817 of NW_013953229.1, forward strand.
GCAGATATTACACAGGTTTCTCTTTCATTTTCTTAAAATGATCCCACACTTTGAGCTCTGTTGTCAGGTAGCCATGATACCAGAGCCTGTCTGTATAATGTCTTGTGACGTCCACGGCCTACCCCAGTTACCACTACTGTGCATGTGTGTCAAGGACAGAAAGGCAGATGTGGCAGTGGAAGGTGTCAAAGCAGTTTGGAGAGAAAAACAAAGTAAAGAACAACAACAACAAAAAAAGAAAACGATTAATCGATTATTAAATTAGTCATCGATTATATTAATAATCGATTAGTCTTCGATTAARCGATTAATCGTGGCAGCCCTAGTCAAAATTGCAGTTCCAGATATTTTGTTTCGCTGAGTCATTATATGCTTTCAATCTGCAATTTAATTGGCAATAGTTAGATATTTATATGTGACTTCTTAAAATTACATTTAAGACATCTTGAATAAAGTCATTTAGGATATTTTTAGAGTTATGGTAAATGGTAAAATGTACTGAACTTATAGAGCGRTTTTCAAGTCCCTCCGGACCCKAAAYCYCTRRACACTAACAGACATTCACKCATTCACACACTGATGATGGCAAACCACACTGAAGCCACAGCTATGACTAGTCAGAGCAAAAAGAAAGATATTGTGAAAGCAAATGACTCTGCAAAACTTGGAAATATCTAGAACTGTTTTTTATTCAAACTTTATTCATTCCATAAAAAACAAAATTCTGTGTTTAATAAAAAAGAAAATACAAATAAAATGAACTGAAAGGCACCAGAGAGAATAAAAAAGTCTTATAATCTCTGCCCCCTTTTTGCTCAAGTATAAATTCAAACTATAATAATCTTCATTTAACAAAACAAAACATTGAATCTTTCTGGAACAACAAATTCAACGGCTACATATTAAACCATTTCATTTTTTTTAAACAATCTAGTCTTTATCATTCTCTTAAACAAATACATTCATGTGGCACTTTTACTGTAATTATGACGAGTCATAATTTATTTAAAATATCTTGAATTGAAGCATCCAAARAACTTAATCTGATTTATACTGGTCAGAATGTAATTTAAGATATCTTAATTAACTAAAATGACCAGTCATGAATCAATTTCAGATCTCTTGTAAATGTGGTGAAGCTGATTCTATGATAAAATGGCCTGCCGTAACCCTTCAGTTTTGTAAGATGAATTGAAGTTAATGCAGTTATTTTGAAATATCTACAATCATCATAAAAACATTGTTTTTCTTGAGAAAAAAAATTATTTATACTTTTCTCTGTGAGTAAAATAAGATACTTGTGTAATCTTGTTTTTGTGTGTTTTAGTCGAACAGTTACACTTTAGTCTGTGATTTGGTTTCAGGGGAAACAGCGTTTGTTTAACGGGTGAATGTGGGAGAAAGTGAGTGATTGACAGGTTGGGAAACTCGGCGTCCATATTTGGTGTTTGTGCCAACGCTGGCAGAGGTCTGAGAGTCACCTCCTTCACCGGAGTCATCACGGCTCAGCGAGGAGGGGGGGGGGCACGGGGGGCAAAGCTACACTGATCCATTTCCTGTCCCCTCCTGGGGCCTCTAATTGAAAAATTTGGGTGGCCCTGCTTGTTTATTTAGGTGGAATGTGGTGGGCTGTGTTTTCAGAGGCTTTTCCTCGGTGACGCTGCTCCGCAGACCTCAGGGTGAATGGAGTGACGGGGGGAGGGGGGGTCATGGATTCCCCTCCCGTCCACCCCACCTGGGAGCCTCCTCCGCCCTGACGACAGTCCTGTTGGACCGCTGGTCTGTGACCCGGTCAGACCTGGACTGAAGGTTCTTTGAACCCATGTCAAACACAAGGCCCGTGGGCCAAATGTGGTCTGCTACGACATTTTATATGGCCCGAGATATTCAAAACTCTATTAATGTGTTCAACTAAAGGCCCGTGGGCCAAATGTAGTCTGCCACAACATTTTATATGGCCCGAGAGCTTCAAAACTCTGTTAATACATGTGTTAAACTAAAGGCCCGTGGGCCAAATGTGGTCTGCCACAACATTTTATATGGCCCGAGAGCTTCAAAACTCTGTTAATACATGTGTTAAACTAAAGGCCCGTGGGCCAAATGTGGTCTGCTACGACATTTTATATGGCCCGAGAGATTCAAAACTCTATTAATATATGTGTTAAACTAAAGGCCCATGGGCCAAATGTGGTCTGCCACAACATTTTATATGGCCCGAGAGCTTCAAAATTCTATTAATATGTGTTAAACTAAAGGCCCGTGGGCCAAATGTGGTCTGCTATGACATTTTATATGGCCCGAGAGATTCAAAACTCTGTTAATTCGTGTTAAACTAAAGGCCCGTGGGCCAAGTGTGATCCGCCACAACATTTTATATGGTTCAGGTCCAGAGAAAGCTTGAAAACCGGATTGATACACGTGTCAAACATAAGACCTGTGGGCTAAATGTGGCCCAACACAGCATTTTATTTGTCCTGAGAGCTGCAAAACCGTAATAATACATGTATAAAATGCAAGGCCCATGGGCCTAATGTGATCCACCACGACATTTTATATGGTCCAGAGAAAGATTGAAAACTGGATTAATAKATGTGTCAAATACAAGGCCCGTGGGCCAAATGTGGCAGTACCACTTAGAGCTCAGGGATGTTTTTAAGTTAATTAAAACCGTGTGGTGCTTGTAGGAAATGAGTTAGACAGGCCTGAACTTACCATATTCAGAATCATAGAAAATATTGTTAGCTAAATGCTAATTGCTAATTTAGTTGTTAAAAAAAGTGCCATCGATACAGACATTTAATATCTGTCCATTGCTCTGTTTAGTTTTATAAACTGTCTCTCTTCTGGTCCACACACACTGAGGTTGGTATTTTTAAAAACAGAGTCTGTTGGTTTGGTGTTAATTTAAAAATGATCTTGCAGCATATTTGTGTTTTTTGTGGAGCTTTAACCAGCAGTGTTTTTGTATCGTTGGTGGGACTCTGGCTGTTTCTCACGCTCGAAGCGTTTCATGCAGCAGTGTTCTAACCTGGCCCACGAAAGGTTCAGATTGCTCCATTTCACCGTGTCACCGGGCAGAGCCGCCTGTCTCCGGGCCTCCTAATCCTCCGAAAACATTCTTCCTGCCGTCGCAGGCGCGCTCTTCATATTTCTGTTTGTTGCTGGAAGAGTTTTTTAAGATGGGAAAACGGGGACCTGGCCTCGCTCGTCGCAACTCCGGCGAAGCGTATCGAGACTGACAAACAAACAAACACACGGCCCCAAACACAACAGGACGGGGCCCGCGGGTAGAAAACGGTGACTGGTCGGACCGCCAGCCGGAGCCGAACACATCTGCTGACGTGCCGCGGAGATGCTGAGTCATGGCAGGAGTGTTCGCAGTCGATTCGTTCCGTTTGATGGTGGGTTTTGTGTCTGTGCTAACTAGGGCTGCCACGATTAATCGACGACTAATCGATTATTAAACTAATCTGACTAATTTAATAATCGATTAATCGTTTTCTTTTTTTGTTCTTTACTTTGTTTTTTTCTCCAAACTGCTTTGACACCTTCCACTGCCACATCTGCCTTTCTGTCCTTGACACACATGCACAGTAGTGGTAACTGGGGTAGGCCGT
>NW_013953229.1:205317-206635 GCF_001266775.1 Austrofundulus limnaeus
ATTTATGCCCAAATACAAAAAAAAAAAAAAAACACTTACAAATTTTATTTACATTTGTGAACTTTACTAAATACTCCCAGATGTATCCAACCACACGGCACAATCTATAACAAAATATAGTCCCAATGTCCTCAAATGAGGACTTCATCTTTAACAACGTTGTTCTTTGCTACAATTACAAAAATTTGCCAGGTGTGTGTGTCTGATGAATCTAAAGATGTAGCTGCTCATAAACACACTAGTTTTAGGCATAAATAATATTAATTTATGACCTGGATTTTTAAGTTGACCATTTTTGTGGCTAGAGTTGCTACAGAAGCTTTTTACCAGGAGTCCTGCCTGAATTGAGTGTAATATCACGTGACTACTAGATGGTGCTGGTAGTGTCTGTAATGAGGCCAATGGGTCAAAGTTGAAAACAAAATGAAGTATGGTGCAGAGGGACAAAAATGCAATGTCCTCGTATGAGGACGCGGGGTCTCAGGAGGGAAATTTTTTTAAAATTTTCCCTGTGAGCTATCAAAGCTGTTTTTCTTCCCAGCTGGTAAATCTTAATATCAAAATATTTTAGAGGTTTCCTCTTTTTAAAATGACATAAAAGAATGCGGCAACGCTTTAAGCTCCCCGCTTATGGAAGTTTATGAAATTTACGTAGGTAAAAAATAAGAAGTAACAAACAGACCGGGACCGGAGATTGTGGCAACAGCAGCTGCTGAAGCTGTAACACCACCTCTTCTATCCAAAGCGGCACAATTAATTTTTTGTGTCTTCCTCTGGCTTCCTGATATAATTGCAGTTGCCGCCACCGTTTATGAAGTTTACAAAATTAACATATTTATGAAAACCCAAAGATGGGCATAATGCCCTGAGGACATCCTGAGGCGTCGCCGGCTGAAAGAAGGCGTCGGACAACCGAACAGGGCGTCCTTATGAAGACCCTTGAGCTAAATTCTTCATCACAATAAAGTAAAAATAAGATTCAGACCAAATATGAGTGAGGAAGACAAACCAAGCCAAACCTCTGGAACCACTCATGATATCAGGATGATCCAGAAATCAAAATGTCTTTAAAAGCAGGAATCTGAAAATGTGCTCAAGTTGTTTTGAACAGATTTCAGTTTGATGTGATGGGTCACGTTTAAGGTTTTACAAACTCCTGCACCAAGTCACGTTTGTATGAATTAAATTCCCTTTACCATCTTAATAGGGCTGGGCGGTACGACCTCAAATTCACATCACTGTATAAATTAAATCCCTTCATGGTAACGATATATATTGCGGTAGAAAATTATCATAAAAAGTAAAGATAATGTAATTT
>NW_013953229.1:207635-208097 GCF_001266775.1 Austrofundulus limnaeus
TGTCAGAAATAGATTCATTAAAAACATAAAAAAAATAAATAAATCAGCTGAAGTAGGGTGGTCACTTGTTAAGAGTTCCTCAGCGATTATATAATTAGAGCCAACCGTGTTTGGCTGTCGGCATCCAAGGAAAACAAATTTTACAGCGGAGAGATGACAACAGAGTAGGGCTTTCAGGACTTGGAGATGGTCTAGAAGGGGCTGATGATCCCTGAGAAGAGAAGCGAGGAGACTCGGTTTAAAGGGGGTCCTCCGATGCCCCCTAGAGGCTCGTTTTTTAAATTCCCGTTTAAGAAACGATTCAAAAGTTTCCCGTTCCAGAGGAGAAAACGCCACTCGGACCTCCGCTTGATTTAGCTTTTATTGTTTTGCAGGGTATTTGTGGCGACGCGAGACTTGTGCAGGAGTCCCCGTACTTTCACGTGTGTGTGTGTGTGTGTGTGTGTGTGTGTGTGTGTGTGT
>NW_013953230.1:0-4655 GCF_001266775.1 Austrofundulus limnaeus
TATGTATGTATGTATGTATGTATGTATGTATGTATGTATGTATGTATGTATGTATGTATGTATGTATGTATGGAATAGAATAGAATAGAATAGAATAGAATAGAATAGAAATACTCACCCTTACTTGGCCTACTGGTTTAACAGAGATTTCATTATCCCCTTCAGGTTCCTCTAGTAACGGAGGGCATTTGTGTTTCTTGAACACGTGTCTTTTAACCTCTGAAAGTTTGAAAACATTTAGAATAAAATGCATGTCGATGGTTATGATATGATCAGTGCATACAACMTAGCACACGACGGAGTTTCAATGCACGCAAAAAAATATTTAGGAATTCTCAGAAATTTCTTACTTTCTCGACGCCTCAGTGGCAGTGTTGTTTTTACAGAATCTCGTTTTTGGGGCAACCTGCTGTCACGAAGTGTAACTCGGAGCGCGCGTCGATTCATTTTAAATCCCTTTACCTCCAGATAACATTTACTTTAGCCCTTCASGTACAAAAAATAAAGAAAGAAGAAAAATAAAGCATGTTAAAAAGTGCTGTCTTCCATCTTCCTGTGTGCGGCGCCTAGCAACTCTAAAATTCCAAATCAACGCAAAGGTAAAGCCTACTGTGGCTGCGCCCCATTTGCAGCCCGGCTGACAGAGCCGCTATCCGGATGGGCGGAGTTTGAAGTAAAACACTTTTTTAAATTATTCTAATTATTATTATTTTGCTCCATAGGAATTGCTTGTTTGTAAAAGCACTGTTTTATTGCTGTCAGATTGTTATTTTGTGCCCTGTTATATATTAATAGAAGAAAAATGGAAACTGAAACCAGCTGCTTGAAAACATAATCTGAAATTGGCTCATTAAAAAAAAAGTTTCTACTATTTTGATGCAAAACATGTACAAGACTTTAATGCATGTTTTTAAGGTCAATGTTAAATAGTATGACAAAAATACATTAAAATGTCTAGGAAACTGAGGAAAAGGTAGCTTTAAAAATATTTTTGAAAGACCATTTTAAAACAGGACGTATTACAAATAAAATAATATTGAATAATATTTCTGTATCTTTCAATTTTATTTGGTATTTTTTGGCATCTTTAGAACAGATACATATCAAACTTTCATTGGGGGAAAAACAGACAGGGCACTGGTTTAAAATCATTCCAGAATGTCATTTATTTCACATCCCTTCTCCTATCCCCCACACTCAGTCACCCCAAATTTAATTGCACTCAGTCATTACAAGGATATGGTGCTGATTCCATTTTACATCAGAATAGATAAATAAATAGGTACATTTCTTCCTACTACACATAAAAGAGAGAGAGAAAAAAATCAATCATTCAAACCATTGATTTCTTAAATATGCCTACATCTAGCTGTCCTCATTTATGTACATCCACATTGTTTGATGCTTTGGGACGGTAATCAACTTCAAAAGCCTATACAGTATTTCTTTGTGTAAATTAAATGAACCAAAAAAATGTAGTTTTTGTTTAAAAGTTGGAGTTTGTTCTATATCCTCTCTGTGAAAGGAATTTATTATCAGCTTTGCTGAAATTACATACAGCCCAAAGATCAAAACATTGTGGGCAACTGCATACAGCCTCCATTTTTTTCTTAAAAAAAAAAAAGAAAAGAAATAAATAACAAACAGGGCTTTATTTTCAAGCCAAATGCAAATTGTCCCAGAATAGCAGGGCAAACTGCATGCACTGCCCTGACGCTTGGTTCTGCAATTGTTTTTTTTTTTCTTAACCTGACACATTCTTTGTGCAAAAATATGGAAAAAGAAAGCTGATTGCACCATCTGTAGCGTTTGATGATTGTTCCTCTCGGCTGATCTTTTACTCAGGGAAAATGTCCATGCATGCTGAATATTTGATCACAACCATGAAGTAATGTCTTGCTGCAATGAATGATTTAATAACATAAAAAATGTAGTCTGGCTCGTAATGCCCCCCAAAAAACAAAAAACAAACAAAAGAAAAAAAAACAGTGTAGACAGCAGTCATTTAAAAAGAAGCATTCTAGACCAGTTTAATTTTCTTTCTACTTGGTCTTAGTCTTYAATAGTGCTATTTAATCTAAATTATTGTGCCAGATCAGGGTAGTTCTTCTTACTGGCACGGCTGAGAGTTAGTTCTTGACTGAACGAACGAATCACTGTCCTACAAGGTTCAGATTTCTTCTGGAGCTACACTAAACACAAAGACATCACTTCTGCTGCCATACCACGTTGTTACTTGTGTACATTTGTAATTTGGCTGCTCACTGCAAAGAGGACGAGAGAGAGAAAGAGACAGATGGAAAATAAGAGATGCTTATAATTCAAGTCAGGTTTTTTGCAGCTAGAAAAAATCTGAAGATTTGAAGTACCTTTGGGGAGATTTAAAATGCCTAATTTAAAACAAATCAAACAAAAAATGGTACAAATACAACACTGTTTACATTTACTGTGTCGGTAAGGATACAAATACCTGTAAAAAAAGATTTCTTTTGATGGACAGAGTTGTTCCCCTTAAAAGAATTGACTGGTGATTTTTTRCCCCACTTTAATGGTTTGTCAAAAAATAAAGGGCTGGCTCCTTCATACAATCTTTGCATAATGCAGTGTTACTAAGTTAGGCGTATTCAAGTCTATGCTGCCCTCTGCTGGACAACATTAAAGTGTGCAGCACCATTTTTCTTTCAAGATTCTGATTTGTTTTGTTTAGGACACAAACTTCTTCAATCTAAAATGCAAACAATAATCCTCTTATTATATAATTTTTGTCACAAAATGCCCAATTAAGACAGAGGTATAAATCTTGGCGTGTACTGTAATGCACTTCTTTTTTTTCTTTAATTTGCCTCTTTATAGRCATTTTAAATCTCCCACCGTCGGGACACTTTTGGTTTATGATACCAAGCTTTTTCAGGCTTGTGAGACACATTTTTGTCCCGCTCAAAGCTTTTCTTTTGTGTCAGGATGCTCAAAGGAGGAAAAAAAGAGGTCTGCTGCACATTCACATGCAGATGCTGCTGTAGAGCTCGTCGATCTTCGCCTTGAAGAATTCCTTCAGCTCCGGCCTRTTGGCCTTTAGCGTGGGAGTCAGGAGGCCGTTCTCAATGGAGAACATCTCATTGTGGATGTAGATGTTCTTCACCTTTAAAGGGAGAAAACAATAACACATATCTCATCAGTCTCCTTTGAGGAATTACTAAATAAATATGTWTTTTAGACAGACAAGTGTTTCATTTTCCCACAGTATGACATGAATAAATCTTACAGCTCCCCCCCCCCCACAAAATTAACTTAAAACCTGTTAATTTGATGTCATAGCATTGATGTTTTATTGACTTCAGATATGATGGAAACATATTATGTATTACTAAGATAGAGAACTTCAGTAAGTCATCTGCCTCATTAAGGAGCAAAAGATTTTAGAACAGAAACAGAAAAAAGTGCAAATGCCGTATTTTTCTTTTAATAATGGATTTGCTAAAAATTWGTGATTTTATTTCAGAAAAAACATTTTGTGTTCATTAAAATTTATTTATAATCCTGGCACAGTGAGAAAAAACAGTTGGATTTATAGATGTAACATAAGTCTGATAAAACCTTTGATTTTAATGGAAAAAAACTACAAAATTTGACCATTTGGGTYAAAAATTGTGACTAAATACATCTTTTTACCTGCTCAAAAGATAGAAGGCCACTGGCTTTGCCCAGACGCACCAGATCTTCAAGGATTGCTTTCTTCAATTCCTGTAAAAGAAAAAACAATGTTACTTTCCATTTCCTCCTATAGTTTAGCTTAAAGGCTAATTCTAGTTGCACCTACAGTGTTTTTACATAGGTCCTTGTAGGTGCCCAGGATGCCTTTCTTCTTGGCCCAGTCAGGCATCACTTCAGGGTCAGGGACCACAATCCCTACCAAACAGGACTAATAAAGASGAAATAAGTATTCAGATTGTGGAGAGCCAAACAGTTAAACTGATGTGCTGTACATGTGTGCATGGGTTTACCTGCAGACTGTCTCCATGAACGTAGAGCTGGGCAACAGGTTCGCTCCTAATGTAGATGTTCTCGATCTTCTCAGGGGAGATGTACTCGCCCTGCGCCAGCTTAAAGATGTGCTTTTTCCTGTCAATAATCTTCAGCGTGCCATTCTGCAACAAAACAAAGGTGAGATGAAGTGAGAAATAAGACGAGTTATCAAKATGCTCCAAGTAAAATCAGACTATATTAAAGATTTGCTCAGGTTTTTATGAACCACACCGAAAGCCATTTGCCGATATCTCCAGTGTGGAGCCAGCCGTCTGCATCCAGAGTCTCAGCTGTTCTTTCTGGGTCTTTGAGGTAGCCCTTAAACACGTTTGGCCCTTTCACACAAACCTGAATAAAACGTTTCAGAAAAAAGGCAAAAAAGTTTAGGATTGTGTTTCTGTTTACACCCATAAGAGATGTTTAAAGTTTATAAACATAAACTATATATTTAAATTTGTTATGGTTGAAGTTTCTCTGTCAGAAAAATATTTGCTTACCTCTCCTTCACCCTTAGTTGCAAAGTAGTTTTTCTCAGGAACATCCACCAGTTTGATGAGGTTACATGGCAGTGGAGCTCCAACATGACCTGTAAAAATAAATAAATAAATAAATAAATAAATAAATAAATAAAT
>NW_013953230.1:4755-10140 GCF_001266775.1 Austrofundulus limnaeus
TATATATATAATGTAAATGCTTACACTTAGTCACTCCTACGATTTTTATTAAGATACCATTAATGAGCAGCAGGGGGCGCCGTGTCACTACATTTCTGTTAGTTTCAGCAGAGGTTGCTGTTTAACAGTATAAAAATTACAGCCTCACTATTAGGTTGAGGCACAAAGCTTACAGGTTACTTTGAAATGTTTGTTTCAAACATCTCTTCCTTGTTCATTTTTAATGTTTTTCACTAATTTGTTGTAGTTAATTTTGAAGTCCATGCGCTTTTTCTTTTGTTCTGTTTTCTGTGGCTTGATCGCTTGGCTATTTGAACTGGACTTTAAAAATTGTTAAATTTAGTTTCTGATTTTTTTCTTTATCTGCTTCTCCTTTGTGAGGCAGCTGGTACCTCCAGCGGTCACTGTGTCGACTGTCCACAATAGGTTGTTAATTCTCGTTCAGATCGTGTCAAAACCAGGTTTCGGAAAACAACCAAACAACAGAACAAAAAGCTAAAAACAGACTGTTAAAACAACGACTCATCTTTTGTATAAGGTGGAAATCACCCAGAAGAGTTTGGGCCTAACTGTGCTTTCATCTCCACCTGTTTCATAATGCCTCACCCTTTTTCCCTTTTATAGGAAGAGATACACAGCCTTGTTTGCTCGTCTTTTATTCTCAGCATACTTGTGATTTCCACAGCTATAAATCATTTACTTGGAGCAAATATATTTCTCCCTGTCTAAGTTACATCACTGGGATTTCATGTACACAGTTAAATAAATGTTTGGTTGGGAAAAAAAGGCAGTTGAGACAAAAACGATTCATCGAATTAGTTTACAAACAACAATGAGCATAATTATTTCTTCCTCAGCGTGGGAGTTGATTATTCCTTAAAATCCTGAARTGCTGTCCTCACTTTTAGATCTTTGATCTGAGTCTATGATCAACATGATGTTTGTTAAGGAAATAATGTGTTATGRTATTAAGCCCTTTACATWTATATGTAATTTATCATTTTCAACAGGAACATTTCCAAACAACATGAAAATAGCCAAGGRAATTRCCATTTATAAAAATGGTGAGAAATGTATGTTTAGTAATTACAGACCAATATCCTTATTACCACAGTTTTCTAAAATCTTGGAGAAGTTATTTGTGATCAGATTAGACCAARMTCTCYATAAAAATAATATTTTAAGTAGCAGTCAATYTGGTTTAAGAGCCAATAACTCTACTTCAATGGCTCTTATGYAACTGACAGAACAAATAACAAATGCTATTGATCAAAAACAATATTGCACCGGTATTTATGTTGATTTTAAGAATGCATTCAACACAATTGACCACAGCATTCTCCTTGAAAAACTAAATAAATATGGGATTAGAGGACCAGCATTACAATGGATATCTAGTTATTTGGAAAATAGGAAACAGTTTGCACAAGTACATGATGTAAGATCTGAACTCTGTGGAATCACATGTGGAGTTCCTCAGGGTTCTGTACTTGGACCAAAATTGTTTATCCTATATGTGAATGACTTGGTCAATGTGTCAGGGCTCTTTAAATGTGTTTTATTTGCAGATGATACCACATTTTTTTGTTTGGGACAAKGACATAAGAARYGAMGCTAGAGAAAATGCAAGCAGAATTTGTGAAAATACAAAACTGGTTTAAACTTAATAAATTATCARTCAATTTGGATAAAACTAATTATATGATATTTACAAAGAGACAAAGAACTGTTGACATTCCATTTAGAGTTGATGGTGTGGAGATAAACGGTGAAGTAAAGTTTTTGGGTGTTGTTATTGATGAGAAACTGACATGGAAACCTAATTTAAATTACTTAAAAATAAAACTTGCAAAATCTATTGCATTGCTTTACAAAGTAAGGGACTAGTTTAATGTTAAAGCTCTGTATATGTTATATAACACATTAATTGTTCCACACTTGGTCTATTGTGTTGAGGAATGGGGGAAAGCATGTAAGACAATTACACATCCTGTTTTTGTTTTGCAGAAAAGATCTATAAGAGTCATCACTTGAAAACATTACCATTGTCCATCTAATAATTATTCTTTAAACTGAAATTATTGAAATTTTATGGTTTGGTTGATTATAACGTTCTGTTAGTTATGTATAAGGCTCACAAAAACACATTACCTTTAAACATCCAGAAAAACTTTGCAAAAAGAGAGATCTGTTATAATCTAAAGGGCACAGAGATGTTCATGAAACATAAATTCAGAACCAGTTTGAAAGAACAGTGCACCTCAATCCAAGGAGTGAGATTGTGGAATAATCTGGAAAATGATGTTAAAAGTGCCAAATCAATGTACATGTTTAAGAGAGTGATAAAGGTTGGATTGTTGAAAAAATATGAAACAGTATAATGTATAACCAAATAAGTTGTTGGTCAAGACAGATTTMATGTTCTTATTTTGTTTTGTTAGCTAAAGATTACTATTGTTTGAATTTATACTTGAGGAAAAAAGGGGCAGATATTATAAGATTTTTTTCTTCTCTCTGCTTCCTTTCATTTCATTGTATTTGTATTTTCTTTTATTTTTATTGTACATAAAATTTTGTTTTTTAATGAAATGAAAGCTAAACAAAACAAGTTCAGTGGTTTGAGTGGAGGTGAGAACCTTGTCTCTCTTTTGCAGAAAACAGATGCTCACCTGAGGTCCAGTCTCCAGGCGTGGTGTAGGTGCAGCCTGCCGTGCATTCTGTTTGGCCGTATGCTTCATAAACCTACACAGAAGCACAAGTGCTTTTTATTTATCCTGTTTGTTCAGGGGGGCCTAATTTAGCAATACATTGATGTCTTGTTTCTTCACACACCACTTTAGCTACTTTTTATTGTTTGTCTGGTACTATGAACTGATACAGTGAAATGATGAAAACAAAGGCGTGATTGTCTGACCTGGCATCCCAGAGCRGCTCTGAGAAAACCCAGGACAGTAGGTGAGGTAGGAGCTGCCCCTGTAATTATCATCCTCAGTCTTCCTCCCAAGCTGGCCTGTGTCAAATGGAAACTTATTATTACAAATAAAGTCTCTGACTTGAAGGTGAAAGAGGTTTATGCACAAATCATGTTTTTTTTTTACCACAAAAAAAGAAAGTATGTTGATAGCCTTCAAACTAAATAGAGAGAAATCACTTAATGTCCCAGAAAAGAATTAGAACATTCAATATAATAACCAGCTGCATGCTTCTTCCATGTTTGCCTGTTACAATTTGAAAATAAAAATGATTTTAATCAAATTTATACACAAACTGGGACTGACACTTGGCTTCTGCACTGAGCCACTGAGATGTCAACAGTGTTTCAGTTTGAGCAGCCTTTACCTGGATCTTACTGAAGAAAATTTTATCCCAGATGCTGTCACTGCGAATGATTCCACTGCTAACTTCAGCACCTTTTCTCTTGGCAGCGAAGTTGAGCAACCAGCGCTTCAGTGGGGTGTTCGCCTGGTTAAAAATCTGCAGGGAAGTCCAAGAAAACACACATTTTTATTTTTTAGCTGGATAGAGTTTTTTTCCCCCCACATGTTATAAATGCATATTTATGTAAATTATAGGTCTACTAAGAATGTATCAAAGTATCTTACAAGAACTATTCCCCAGCTTAAGATTTAGCAGCAACATAAACGTTTGAGGAAACCAAACATCTTAATTTGGTGAATTTTTAGCTAATAGCTTCAATTTTGCTTATTTTAGCTTGTGTTCTTCTAGTTTTAGCTTCCAGATACTGTGTTGATACTGTTTGTTGGTTTTAGTTTTTAGCTAAAGTTTAGCTAATTTTAGCTTTCAGCTTTTTATTACATAGTCTAACCCATTTCAGCTTGCATTTTGCATGTTTTAGCTTGTGTTCTTCGAGTTTGAGCTTCCAGATACTGCATTGAAACTGTTTGTTGGTTTTAGCTTTTAGCTATTGTTTCGCTAAATTTAGGTTTCAGCTTTTTACTGCATGCTTCAGCTAATTTAAGCTTGTATTTTTGCTTGTTTTAGTTTGTGTCTAATAGTTTCAGCATCTGTTCTGCTCAGTTTAACTTTTGTTCAGCTTGTTTTAACTTTAACAAATTAGTTTCAGCATCTTCAGCAAACTTTATTTGGCATTCACATTGTATTTTTGAAAAAAAAAAGGCAAAATTTTCCAATTAGATTATTTGAAAACCCTCTTATCCATTCAGCTGACCTTGTCATACATGCGGTTGAGCAGTCGAGGAACCACTGGGAAAATGGTCGGCCGCAGAACCTTCATGTCGTCGGGCAGGAGACGGATGTCGCCCTGATAGAAGCCGATTCGTCCTCCATGACAAATCACCACAGACTGCAGAGACAGACAGGAAGATATTTAACTACTGGATACAAATAAGAACTTGTTTGCAGCTACAAAACCTATATATTAATAAAAGCAGAGAAGGGGTGCTGTTTTATATTGAATGTAGTATGATAAATGACAAAAATGAGAAAATAAGGACGGTAAATATGAATTTCCTCACAGAAAGAAACAAAACAATTTTTTTTCTAAAATACACCACTAAGTAACAAAGTGTGACACCTAAGCTCATGGACAATTAGCCTAGGTAACATCTGCCTCCATGACCTGTGTGACAGTAAATCAACCCTTATTCTGATAAAGTCACCAGCCACTTTCAGGCATTCAATTGAAATTTCAGTATTTATGCCCTCATATTTCTTGTAAATCTCATGCATTTTTTCTTTATTGGCACACAGTCAAGTTTCATGTTATTTTGTCAAAAGAGGAACCTGACAGTTATCATATTGTTTCAGTAGCGTTTTTACATTGAATTCAGATGGATGTGTCCATGCAATAATGATAGTAAAATTTAGGCACAAAGAGGAACTAGTGTTCACTCCCTCTTTTTTCTTAATTTAACTAGAGAGAAGATCCCACAGGCAGAAGAAGTTCAGTGCTTTTTATTGTTTGATATGTTTTATTGGTGCAAATGTTAAGTGTTCTATGAAAGTTAAAGTATTGAATAAAAAAATCTTTCTTTGCTACAGCAAAATCTAGGTAATTTAACTGTATTTTAATTACATTATAATGATAGTATAACATAATATTATTCATATCTAATAACAGATTACCATTTGCCAGTTAATAWGAAAAACAAACATAAACCAGTTTTGGGAGTTTAGAAAAGCTACTTCAAACCAACTGCTCTATTCATTACTTGTTTTTAATCTTTTAAAACATCTTGATCCCAAAGCTGTCAAAACCTGTTGCAGTAGAAAGTGCACAAATTTGGAGCAGGGTTTTCAAAACAAAGAGCTTTAAAAATGAATTAACGTGCATTTCATGAGTGGAAGTGCTTATGTTTGGGCCGAAACCACAAAGACTATTTTGCCCAACACACACACACACAC
>NW_013953230.1:10181-16491 GCF_001266775.1 Austrofundulus limnaeus
ATTCAAAATAGCTGGATAGATTACTGTTAGTGCGTACTGCTGCCATTGGCAAGGTATATATCAGCTTCACCCATGAAGCAAACTTAGAGATTATTTCATTTTAAGCATCTCTTTCAAGAAGCTCTATGAAAAATGCAACACGTGTGGGCTTTTTTTATTGATGTTTCTCAAGTTGAGGGTAAAGCAAAGCCCACTGCCCGCTCTCTTATGTGTTTTCTTTTCTTTTCTGTTTTTTTTTTTCAAAAACATTGTGGCTGTCAGATGCAGAGGTCTGTGTACAATGCTGCTGAATTTGCTTTTAATGTGTGACCTGTTGAGCAGCTTTCAGGTGAAGCGAGGTGGTTTCCTGTGTCGGAGTGAAGCGTCTCTGACAGCAGCGCTGTAGCTGCGTGTTGATTTAACCTCAGCTCTGTGCGGCTRGCATTGGTCATACACAAGCAGCACACACACTCAGTTATCCCCTAAATGAAATAGCCCCTTTGAGTTAAAAAAAAGAAAAAAGAAAATGAAAAAAGGGAACAAAAACAACTCAAAGCTGTTTACTGCTGGAGTTTTGTTGTTGAATAAGTGATGCAAAGCAATCTAAACCTTTCTGAGATCTGGAGTTTTTACACTTCYGTTTGTTGACAGCAAATAGTTGGAACAAAAAAAGAACTTGGAGGTTTGAGTGAAGGAGAATTTCTTTTGAATTGTAGGATTTTTGTCCAATTATCTCACTATATTAGAACAACAAACCTCAGTAAAATCAGTCAGTCATTGCTAACTGTTAATACAAAAGCATTTAGGATGATGGCAGAACAAAAGAGCAGATAAACACTCTGCATGAGGAAAGGAAGCTGATCCTTCCTTTGCATGTTTGAATGATTATTGTACTTTTGTAAGGTGCTCTGAAAGTCCTGAAGCGTTATTCAAAAATAAAATCAGCATAAAATTTAGAACTCCTCTTTGTCCTTTTTGGTGTTRAGAACAATACAATGCATTAAGAATGTTGAGGTAGTTTCTCATCCACGTGTTGCATCAAGTCTGATTGACCTGAATAACAATGGCCATTTTCACTTTCTCCATTTAGCATTAATTTCTTTGTTTGGTGTATTTATTTAAACTGTATATTTTTTGCCTCTCAGGGCAAAAACAGAATAGAAAAGAAGGCTGAATGAACAGGTTGCATTTAAGTTTTTTCTATTTTCACAGCCCAGAAATCCTTTCAGTCAATCACAGTTTGTTCAAACACCAGAAAGTTATATAAGGAGACAGGCACCAACTTTCAGCCTGCAGGTGGATGACCAATGTCTGACTAACATCAGTCCAGCTGAGGCAAGAAGGATGGGAAACTGAAGCAATATTTTTCTTTTTTTTCAATCCAAGTATTTGAGCCATCATTCTGACTAAAACTGAAACTCTTTCACTTTCACAGCTATATGCCAGGGCAAAAATTCCCACAAAACCCCTTGATATCTTGAGACAATTTTGGTTACAATTAAAATGGGAAAAAAATGGAGAAAAAAAGCAAACACATGCTTTACAGCAGGGGTGCCCAAACATTTTCCCTGAGAGGGCCAAAATTAAAATCAATCTGAGGGCCGTGGGCCAAATGCAATAATACAAGAAATGCAAATCTTTCTTAAGTAAAGTTGTTTTATTTTTTATGATAAAGCTAAAAGCCAGTGTGTTTGCCCACAATTTTTTTCTTTCAGCCCATGGACATGGAGAAAATTCAACTTATGCTCAGGCAGCAAATGCTCATGGGACTTTTCATAATTTAAAATTTGAGTATATGGGGTCTTATAAGTTGTGCAAATCTAGATATGGACTTAAATCTGATCTAAATGTCTCTTGTAGTTACTTGTATTTTATATTTAATTTTATTTAATCTTAACATAATTACAATCTAGTAAACAGGACAACTGCTGGTGGGCCAAATGAAATAGCTTGGCGGGCCAAAATTGGCCCGCGGACCCCACTTTGGGCACCTCTGCTTTTCAGTAAACAAGTTCTCTAGTACYGAGCCCGCGAGGGGACATGGGGGATTTTTTTCTTTTGCGTTTCCTCGCAATACTTTGTTGTTACCTCGCAATGTTGTTTTGCGTTCCCACGCAAAAATTGTTTTGTATATGAACTGAATTAAATCAGACTTTTATTTTGAAATATCCGGTTACCAAAACAGGATGTGTCACCACAAGTTTGTGAAAMTGAAATTGATGTCGCGTTGCTGCACTGTGTTAAAATATTGGCACATGACATAAAGAAAAAGAAAAAAAATTGTATTGGTCTTCTGGACGTGTTCTTCTCTAATGAAACGTTTCGTCTCTTCTCCAAGAGACTTCTTCAGTCTGAGAGTTTCATGACAGGATTCCATGCAACCTTCAGGTGAAAATGAAGACCCCAAACCCAGACCCAAACTAGTGGTTATTCTGTATGTTGCGGGTGTTTCAGAGAAACTGAGATGTTTATTTTCTAAACATGATGTCCCAGTAGCTTTCAAACCCCAAAACACATTACGGCAAAGVCTGGTTCACCCCAAAGATCCGGTGCCCCGGCACAAACAGGGCAATGTTGTATATGCTGTTAAGTGCCAGGAGGACTGCGACCAGTTATACATCGGGGAAACAAAGCAGCCACTGTTCAAAAGAATGTCCCAACACAGACGAGCTACHTCTAATGGCCAGAACTCTGCAGTTTTCACTCATTTACAGGCCAGCGGTCACTCTTTCAGAGATGAGGATGTTCTCATTCTTGATAGAGAGGAACGCTGGTTTGAGAGAAGAGTAAAAGAAGCCATTTTTGTGAAGAAAGACCGTCCATCATCAAACAGAGGTGGAGGCCTCCGTTTTCAGTTGTCCCCCTCCTACAGCGCTGCTATTGCCAGTATCACTCCAACCCCTGTTAACAATAGGTGTTCATTAGGTGTCAACGATAGCCATGTGATGTATCAGTCACATGGAGGCAGGGCTTAAAAGCCTGAATTTTGCCTGAAACTCTCAGAGAAGAAGTCTCTTGGAGGAGAGACGAAACGTTTCATTAGAGAAGAACCCGTCCAGAAGACCTATACAATTTTTTTCTTTTTGATTTTTTACCTGGATTACTAAGATGCATCAGGACATTTGACATACTTCCATGCCTGGCTGTGTGATATATTTATTCTGAAGCTGAATTAAAGCAGTAGGCTAACTTGCTAATGGTGAGCAGGTGAATTTGTTAATAAACCGGCAGGCACAACAGTGTTAAACGACTTTTGTGAGGTAARGCAATACTTTTGCGTGGGCACGCAAAAAGAAAAAAGATCCTCCATATTCCCTCGTGGGCTCCATAACTAGTAAAGTCAGTTTTATACTGTAATTAGGCCTACTCTGACACATTCTTGGGAATCTAAAATTAGTCCTTTTCATGCACATCCAATTTCAACATGAATCAACAGCCACTCCGGCAGGAGTGGCATTCTTCCCTAAAGTTGTGAAATGAAACTTAGGAAAGAATCTTTCCGCCCCCACACGGCTGCACCGGTAACACCCACTACATTTTCCACTCCTACACATTTTTTCCTCTGCCCACGCTAACATCCTGAAACTCCTTAACCAACTTCTGTGATCCAAGAATTCAGCTCATTTACCTCAATTAGCCTCTCAAACATGTGAGCCAGTGGCAGGAAGGAGATGAGGCAATCGTCTTGGTTTGGGAAAATAACTTTCTGCAGAAGACACAAGGAAGGAAACAATCAGAAGGCTTTAAGAAGATATTGGCCAAACAGCTACCAGAGAGAAGCTGCTTTTGACAGCATGCATTTTAGATTATTATGATTATTAAATCCTTCCACTAAAAAGAAAAAAAGAAGAACGTAACTTACATCGGTTACTTTGAGGAATCCTGCAAAATCTGCCACTACGTTTCCATGAGAGAGCATGACTCCCTTTGGGTTTCCTAAAAACACACAGCAACATCAGAAAACAGGTTCCGTACAGATGAAAGAATTTAACTCCAGTTTCACTCCCACGTCATGTTAGATTTATTACCCTCGACTAAATCTTCAAAAGACAGCACCTAATAGTGCGTAAGAAGGGCATAGAGTCAGATAAATGTTTCTCTGATATTTTATTCGCATTTCATGCCTCAGAATCTAAGAATGATTTGCACTATAAAGTTAGTTTTTGATTGATACCATAAAAAGAAAGGAACAAACTATAAACTAMAACATCATGGATCAAATCATGTTTCTTGGACCTGCTGAGACAAACCACACTCCCTCAGACATTTAGTTTAAACCCCTAAAAGATCATTTGTGCTTCTAATCTTTTAAACTCATTGACACACAGAGGACTGTGACATTTACATGATGCAATGACCCTCAAATAAATCTTTTAGATCTGTGTCACGTACAGCTGTGAGCAATCATGTTTTTTTCTGTTCAACTAGCTCAGCAGATGTTGCAACACAAAGCATTTGTGAGAAATCCAGTGTGACTTCTGGAAAACAAAACTTAMGCTGGATTAGCTGCAGGTCATTTTACAGCCAGCAGGTGGCAATGTGCTCAACAGAGCCTGCATGGATCCACTYCTGGTGACTCTGGTAAACTGACACCAGAGTTCTTAAATGACCTCACTTCTGCTTCCTTTTTGTCTGTTGGCTTCAGCGGTTGGCGTTCATCTCAGCCAAGACCGCCCTAAAACAGCAGCTCGGCCTTACAACTGAAGCAAACAAGCCAGGCAGGGTGGGGGTGCTCAACACACAGTGGATGTTTATGTAATGAAAGGAGGTCATATTATCCTCTAAATCTGAGATCACTCAGATGCTGTGAATCAGCAGCATTTACAGGAAATGCTTGGACTGAGGCTCAAAAGTGCCCTCATGCTGAAATGTCTTAACAATTATCCCACTGTCTTTAAGGTTTACTATTGATACAGTTAGGTTCTTAAGTCTATTATGTCAAATAAATAAAAAATGTAGCGCATGCATTAAATAGGGTAATCAGACTTAGATTTTGTATAGTGCAAACTTTGTTTTACTGTTTCCATTACAGCACATGGCCAAACATTTTATCTTCAGCTCAAACAGTAGTGCCTGAATGTCACCATTGCTTTCTGATTTCTTGCAGAMAGGCTATTTTCATGAAGTCACATGGTGTCAGAGCAAAGCAAAACACCAGTGCAGCTGRTCTGTGTGACAGGCGACTTCCTGTAAATGCTCACGTGCACCAAAACTCAACAAGTGCCCCAGTTTACACCTAATAACTCGCCGGCTTCAAGGAAATGCTGATGTGCTGCTCTGTTAGAGAAAAAAAAATGACTGGAATTTAGAGGAATTTTGCATGAAAAATCAATAAAGATCATCAGGTTGCTTTGTGCAATCGTGCAGAGTAAATGTTTGGTTACAATTTTTTTTAAGCTGTTGTGATTTGCCTCAATCAGTTTGCTGAGTTCAGGCCAAGACTAAAGGTGGATTGGAACTCTAATCAGAATTCATCATCATCAGTTTCACAATTATTTACATAAAAWGCTGTGGATATGTGTAAGTGCAAATKAGCTGTAATGCATACTATCCTAATATTTAATTCTCACCCTGTAGCCACTACAAACAGATTTTTTTAACTTAATAAGACACTGTTTGGCATGATCCTACGCCCCCGCCACCTCCAAAAAAAAAAAAAAACTTCCACCATTATTTAAACGCTGTTTATTGTTACAATAATCAACAATACTGAGTATTTTGTCATTAGATTACTTAACGATCCTCGCCCTGACCGGTGTGCATCTGATGCTTACTGTTTAAGAACATGCCAGAAAAACACATATTGTAACATTCCAGGGGGATTCATTCTAACTTGACGGAATTGTTAGTGTGTGAAAAAAAAAAAAAAACGGTGGAAGGGCACAAATGATAGGATCTTTTTTTAAGTTGCAGAACAGGCAGAGCGGTAATAGTTTCATTCAGGCATATTTAGATAAAAATGTGCTGTTTTTTTTCTCATCACAATCCCTTCTCTGTTTTGCAACTTGTGTTTCATAGGAACTGGATACACACAATTGAGAAACTAAACACCCAAAATGTTTTTTCCTGTTACGTGGATCCACCTAAGTGCTGTTAAAAAGCCCATTGGTGCACAGAATGAAGGGAAAACCACGAAATTGGGAAGCCAATTGGGTACATATTTATTTAAATTTATTTTGGATTATTTAAAAAGGCAAATTGTGTGCTAAGATTCTTTACATTTGTATTATTGTTTAATAATTTTTTTCTTTCATTTAATTGAGGTGGAAAACAAGTTGAGTTCATTGGTTTTAAGTCTGACTTTGTACTATTTTTATAACTGCATCCACAT
>NW_013953230.1:16531-21649 GCF_001266775.1 Austrofundulus limnaeus
AAAAAAAATAAATAAATATAAATCTATCCAGACACATGGAGCCCATGGATAGAGTGAGTTTGATTGTGGTTGATGAGAAGTGTAAATATAAGTGTAAAAAGTGTAAATATTTACCATTCTGACATCCTATTGGATTGAACTCACTCCATCACACCTGTGTAYTAGTTTCCCTTCACTGCTACGTCTAGAATTTCTCCCATWGACAAGGATTTCTCTGGCAGATTTTTAACCGYGCCAAACAGAGAACAGAACGTCAATTTTCTGCGCAGTGTCTGTGTGTAGTTTATTTTACCTGGGCCAATCAGAGAACAGAAGGAAGYGCTTTGAATGARGWMGATTTTCTGCGCAGTGTCTGCTAGTTATTTTAGCATACGACAGTGGAGGGAGTGAATGAAGCCAGTCTGTGTTGATAAGGCTTCCAAATTAAATTAAATTTGTCTGACAAAGCAGCAGCTCTCATTTAGTCGTCTCGTTCGGGTTGGTACATTTCTCCTCTCAGTAGGGTTGTTTACAGTACACGCAATTTCTTGTTAGCTTCTTAGCTTAGCCTCCTTCACAACGACATACATCGCGGCCAACCGATCCAATCATTTTAAACTTCAGCAGAGGCCACGCCTCCTGCAAGAATCGCTTCTCTATAGCTGCGAGTCCAGACCCTTGTACGAAGCAAAGTGAAGGACAGGATCTGATTTTTACCAGGCTAACTGTAGTCATCAGTTAATTCCAAAATTTTCAACATTTTAATTTAACATTATACTCATTATTGACTTTAGAAGAAAAATTGTGTATGTGTGTGTGTGTGTGGGGGGGCGGGGGGATGCTATAAACCCTGTGGCACAGCCTAAGATTTTATCTTTAATGGCCTTTTTTATAGTGTTCATTACACTTTTACTTTTATACTTTAAGTAGTTTTAAAACTAGTACTTTTATACTTTTACTTGAGTAAAAAGCTCGAGTTGATACTTCTACTTCCAAAAAAGTATTTTTAAACCCTGGTATCTATATTTCTACTTAAGTAATGAATGATAGTACTTTTGACACCTCTGATTAGAAGAAACAACTTATTCTGAGCTGAGTCACTGAATCTTGCACGTTTTATTTATAATGAGCTGCATGTGCRGTTATCTTTCTCCTGTCATCCCAGCTGCAGGGCATGCAGTCTCAATGTAACAAATCTGCTTCCACTAAGGCTATTTAACGAAAATGAAATTGAAGTTAACTTTTTTAAAGTCTGGTTTTCTAAAYCAAATAGTAAATAGTTGTTCAGCTGCTTAYTGATGAGGAGTGTTTAACCTGTCAGTGTTTATTGTTGAACTAGTCAACACAAGGTTATGAGAAGCTGAGACAGCTCACTTTTCCAGACATGTGGAATAACTTTCAACATGAGTCATGAGTCAAATTTCTTTTTACATGACATGATCATACAATGCTTCTTTTATTTATTTTTTGTATCTGTGCTTTGTGTTTTTGGTATTCATCATTGTACAAAACTGCAAACATGCCTCTAGTTGTTTTACTTACAATGGGTTTTCTGTGGTGCTCTCTCCCCAAAGCCTGTAAAACAATAAGAAAGAATTACTATGAATAGAACATTTGTGACATGCCATCCTTCCTTGAAATTTCATGGCTTAAGTAAAACATACTGATTTTTTTCCAGAGCTTTTGGCTTCTTTTCATCTTTTTTTGGCAATCAAAAACCAGATATTTAATCATTCCTGCTTGCTAACATWTATTAAAAGTTACTGCCTTATTTAGGTGTTTTAGTCCAATTTTGAGATACCATTTCAGCAGACTGATGAACATTAAAAGGTCACACTGGTGTACTACTACCTGTTAACATCTGCCTGTTTGCTGTGCAAAATGTAAACTGTCATCAAATGAATAGAAATGACCATAACACAGCAACCATCTGTTTACCTGTGCTTGAATCTGTACCTGTGTTGTCCTGCGTAGTCAGATTCTGCCAGAGGCGATCAGATAAGCGCCTCGCCACATACTGTACACTCGTCCTGTTAATGCCTGTCCCTGAAGATGAAATCTTAACACACATTTGCTCTGGCTGGCTGACTGTGGCATAACCCCTCAGTGCATGTCTGAGATTCCTAAAATTATAAGATAACATCCTAGTGGTAAACTTGTGCACAAAAATTGTCTTTCTATATTATATATGGCCTAAAAGTATTTTTGATCTTATTTTGAGACTGCTAAACTTAGCAAGAYCAGAATGTTTTAGATTATTAATCTTCTTAGTCAGGAAATATTCCTTATTTCAAGAATTGCATTTGTCTTATTCCTTTCTCAAAACAAGATAAAAATATATTWTTGGCTGGATAAGATTAAAAGACTTGGTTAGAATGACAATTTATAGGCGTAACTGTAAGCATACAATCTAGTTGTTTCACTAATTGTATTTACACTGAACCTGATATTCCACCTGCAAACAATGACATTAATGTTCAGGGCTGTGAACTGGAGAGCAGGTCTTCCGTAGCTTCAGCTCTACCCTGACAGGCTAAGAACACAATCTTAAATATTTGTTCCTTTTATCCAGCTAAAAARAGCTTTGCCCTCCTTATGATAAAGACACACCTTCATGCTTTGTTTTTTAGTCCATTAGACTACATGCCACATCCATAAAACGTAACTGACATGTCAAGAAAGACTAAAACACAAACACAGCCAGAGGGCAGCATGAGGAGCATCCTGCTGAGGCTGCTGGGTAATTAAACACCACACAGTAAATGCAAATTTTGCTCTCATATCCTAAAGTGGGTCATTCTATCATATAAACAAAATGTTATAYTTTGTATGTACAGTAGATCGTATGAAAGGTTCTGTGAAACAAAGTAAGAGAGTTACACAATTGAGGTTTGWCATGTTGATATTCTCATCAATTTTCTCTTCAGCCTAGCTGTCTGTTTTAAGCCTGTTTTGACAACCTTCATTCTTTTCTGCCTTAGAGAGTTGAATACTCAGCACCCTCTGAGTGTCAGGTTGATCTCATTTTGGCCGTGCTGGCAGAGCCTAAATTAATTTTGTTGTGAGTACGCATCTCACAAGTCTTATTTTTTCTTTTAAACTTCATTAGGAAACAAACAGATATTATAACATACAACTAAATGCATGCAAGGAGCAATCTATCTTGAAAACAAGATAAAAAATGCTAAAAATGTCATTAACACAGGTTTATTATTTAGCTCATTCACTGAGAGTAAAATATGATTAAAAATCAATAATATTTAGTTTTGTTTAGCTTGCTTTGCTAATTTCTGCCAAATATTAAATTTAAATGTTAAATTGTAGGTCTAAATGTTAAATTTTTTTATCTAAATGTGTAAATCTAAATGTAAACGTTATATGCAAATGTTGTGGCTAAATGTTAAAGTTCTTATTGAAACATTTCAAAATGGAACACAGCCTTTTCTGTGAGTGTGCAGCTTTAGTTATYATTTCATCATCCACGTGACAAAAGCTAATGCTGCTAATGACACTGTTAGCACTTCCCTACAAGACACCAAACTTGTGTTTGTGACTGTTGTCTGAGCTATACTTCAAGCTGTCACAAACCGTCCATATTGTTTTCAATTAACACATTTTTAKTTCAAATTCTAAATGCCGTCTTCAGCAGCATTAGAAGTTACTTTTGTCGCAGTATAATGACATCACAACTAATCCTGCACACCGACAACAAAGGCTATTCTGGAATTCGTAAACGTAAGCTTTCTCATTTAGCTGCAACTTTTAAGATTTAATCTTTACATTTCGATTTAGGATTTAATATTAAACAATATTATTTAATATTGAAATTTAATGTTTAATAAAAATTTGTAAAATGTAACAACAGTGAGGTGAATGATAAAATGTTAAAAAAATTTTAAACTAGGGATTTTCCCTCAGAAAGTGAGCTAAATAATCAAAATGTGTTAGTGACATTTTTAATTAATTTATTTTACACTTGGTGCTTGATAATTCTAGGATGACTACAACTTTTTGAGGCATGAAAACAACACCATGTACTATTATCCCACCATCTGCAGGATTTTTTAACGCAATATATTTAAAATATAATTTGCACTGTTTTCAAATTCCTGTCTAACTCCTTCAAAGTGTTGTTTTCACTCTGCGAATCGTACCTCGACTTCCTGGATGGCGTGCACGTGGACGCCACAGCTCTTGCCGCGCTCCACAGCATCACATCCAAAGGCATCCATCAGGATGATTCTCTGCAGCCTGGGAGTTTCTTTCCGCTCCACGTTTTCCAAAAGCACCTGAGCTTTCTCCACTTTGTCGCAGATTACTGTGGAGATGTCAGCTGAAATAAAGGAAACACACAGCCTTACGTGAAAACTAGCAAAAAGAAAAAGAAAAGAATGGAAAACATGCCAAGTTGGAAATTGAATTCTCCTACCAGTGTTAATAATGAACCGTATAGCATCTGCACCAAGCGTGTCATAGAGAGGAACCACCACCATGGAGTAGGTGTAGCACGCCAGCTCAGAGATGATCCACTGAAAGAACATAGTAACGTCGCTTAAACAGGCTGATGAGACAAATCAGAACAGATACATGTAAAATTTTAAAACAGGAGGAGTTACCTCAGGCCTGTTCTGAGCAAACACTCCGATGAACTGGTTGGGGTTTGGCTGGCAACCCTGGTGCAGAAGGCCCGAGCCCAGATGTTCTGCCCGGGCTGACACCTGCAATGYAGATGACAGAGATTTATCAATAAAAATCAAGCTACATAAAATGCAAATGCTCTTTCACAACTGAGAGAATAAACCAAAAATCATTTTTTGACTTCTATTTAATTTTAATTACTGATGACTTTTTGGACTGCATCTTTATTTAACTGTTCTTTAACAATGAGATGTAATCTGTGATCATGTGTCTATTTTGAACCTGTTTTGAATTCTGGTGAATTACATGGAAAATCTCAACTATTACACAAAAAGTTGCCACAATTGTGAAAAAAACACCAGCGAGTTGAGAAAAGGCCTATTGCACTGGCAGCAAAGATGAATCATGTCTTACATGTTTCATCAGAATTTTCCAATTTTTTTCTTGTTTGCATTAGTAGCAAAATTATTCTTTTTGAACGAGGGAGTTTCTATTTTAAGT